>NW_028244453.1:0-68360 GCF_964263255.1 Lissotriton vulgaris | reverse complement strand
TTGGCATGGCTCTTCGATTTTACTGAAATTATATTAGTTATATTCGTATTATAGTACGTATTATATCGTATTATAGACTTCAATCTCCACTGGGGCTCACCACAAGACTCTTCTGCGAACTCGCTGGCCACCTTCCTCTCCGCTAACGATCTTATCCAACACTGCACCGACTCAACACACTCTAAGGGCTCAATCCTGGGCCTTGTCATTTCTAAAGCAGACATGCTTTCTATCACTTCCCCTATTCATGTAGACTGGTCTGACCACCTCCTCATCCCATTCTCTCTTCACCCATCACACTCTATAACTCTTGGCCAACCTAAGAGGGCTACGGCCTGGTTCCGTGATGCTAAAAATATTGACGTTGTTTCCCTCTGTGAATCAGCTTTGTTATCACTTCCAAGGCTAGACCCGAACCTAGATGTTGACGAACTCACCTCCCAATGCCTCACAGTCCTTGCAGTCGAAATCAACAACGTCGCTCCTCTCCAAAGTAAAAAGTTCAGGCCCACTCCCTCAGCACCCTGGTTCAACAAATCCCTCTATGAAGAAAGGAAGCGACTAAGCATCCTGGTGAAAAATGGAGGCAAGCGCCCTCCACTGATAATCTGGCCACGCTTCGTTCAGCAAGATCCAACTACCACAAGAACATCTTCCTTGAGAAAGCGTCGCACTTCAGAACCCTCCTTGACTCTGCCAAAAATAGACCGAAAAAACTATTCGATCTCATCAAGGTTCCTAACCGCTCTCCCCCAACCTCCTTGCTGGAGGATTCTACAAAGAAAGTAGCGGATTTTGGTATATTCTTTGACGAAAAAGTGAAATCCCTTGTGGCTCAGGTCGCTCATCCTACCCCCCCAGAGGAGCGCAAATCCTTAGCTATTTGGCAGAACTTTGACCCCCATCTCTGAAGATGCCCTCAAGTGCATCCTCAAAACAAAGCCCTCCAACCACTCTCTTGACCCCATCCCAAGTGCCATTGCAATTGACTTCTATTCCCATTCTCTTTCCTATTGGACCACTCTGGTCAACCTCTCCCATCTGTCAAGGCTCCCTTCCTGTCTCCTTCAAAACTGGACAGGTCACCCCTCTGCTTAAAAAACCCACTGCTGATGCTAAAGTCCTCAACAACTTCCGCCCCATCACTAATCTACCCTTTCTTGCGAAGCTCACAGAAAGATGTGTAGCGAAACAACTCTCTCGTCATATCAAGGACAATGATCTTCTTGACAATTGTCAGTCCGGCTTCATCCAAAACTGCAGCACTGAAACAGCCCTATTGCAAGTGGTCGATGACGCGCTGAGGATACTCGACTAGGGGGGGGGGGGAGAGTCCTGTCTTCTAATTCTCCTCGACCTTTCTGCAGCCTTTGACACTGTCAATCACGACACTCTCCTCAATCAACCAATCAATCAATCAATCAAGCATTTGTATAGCGCACTACTCACTCGGGGGGTCTCAAGGCGCTAGAGGGGAGGGGGTCCGCTACTGCTCGAACAGCCAGGTCTTGAGCTGATTCCTGAAGGGGAGGTGGTCCTGGGTCAGGCGGATGTGGGTCGGGAGGGAGTTCCAGGTGTTGGCGGCGAGGTAGGAGAAGGACCTTCCCCCTGTGGTGGCTCTTCGGATGCGGGGGACAGCGGCGAGGGCGTGGCTGGTCGATCGGAGCAGGCGTTTGGGAGCGTAGAAGTTGAGGCGGCTGTTGAGGTATCCTGGGCCTTGGTTGTGCAGGGCTTTGTGTGCTTGGGTGAGGAGACGGAAGGTGATTCGCTTGTTGACCGGGAGCCAGTGCAGGTCTCTCAGGTGTCCGGAGATGTGGCTGCGGCGGGGGATGTCCAGGATGAGTCGTGCTGAGGCGTTCTGGATCCGCTGGAGTCTCTTCTGGAGTTTGGCGTTGGTTCCGGCGTAGAGGGAGTTGCCGTAGTCCAGTCGGCTGGTGATGAGTGCCTGAGTGACCGTCTTCCTGGTCTCGGTGGGGATCCACCGGAAGATCTTGTGTAGCATGCGTAGGGTATTGAAGCACGAATAGGCAACGCCGTTGACTTGTCTGGACATGGAGAGGGAGGTGTCCAGGATGAAGCCCAGGTTGCGTGCGTGGTCCTTTGGTTTGGGTGCGCTGCCTAGGGCAGGGGGCCACCAGGAGTCATCCCAGGCGGAGGATGAGGATCCCAAGATGAGGACTTCCGTCTTATCAGAGTTCAGTTTCAGGTGGCTGTTCTTCATCCATTCGGCTACCTCTTTCATTCCTTCATGTAGGTTGGCTCTGGCGGTGGCGGGGTCGTTGGTGAGGGAGAGGATCAGCTGGGTTTTGTCGGCGTAGGAGATGATGTTGAGGTTGTGCTGGCGTGCGATGGCTGCGAGGGGACTCATGTAGATGTTGAAGAGGGTTGGGCTGAGTGAGGAGCCTTGAGGAACGCCGCAGATGACTTCGGTGGCTTCTGATCTGAACGGGGGGAGGCGGACTCTCTGTGTCCTTCCGGGGAGGAAGGAGATGATCCACTCCAGTGCCTTCTCCTGGATTCCGACGTTGCTGAGGCGCTGTACTAGGGTGCGGTGGCAGACTGTGTTGAAGGCTGCGGAGAGGTCTAGGAGGATGAGGGCCGCCGTTTCTCCGTTGTCGAGAAGGGCTCGGATGTCATCGGTTGCTGCGAACAGGGCGGTCTCAGTGCTGTGGTTGGCTCGGAAGCCAGACTGCGAGAGGTCGAGGGATCCGTTCGTCTCGAGGAAGGTGGCCAGCTGTTTGTTGACGGTCTTCTCGATGACATTTGCGGGAAACGGGAGCAGCGAAATGGGTCGGTAGTTCTTGAGGTCGGTGGGGTCGGCTGATGGCTTCTTCAGTAGGGCGCTGAGTTTGGCGTGCTTCCAGCTCTCCGGGAAGGTAGCGGTGTTGAAGGAGGTGTTGATGATGTCCCGTAGGTGGGGTGCAAAAATAACATCAGCCTTGTTGAAGACGTGGTGGGGGCAGGGGTCGGTCGGAGATCTGGAGTGGATAGAGTTCATTGTGCGGATGGTGTCTTCGGTGCTGATCGTGGTCCAGGCGCAGAGGGTGGTGGTGGGGGGCGGTGTTTCGGTTGTGGCGTGCGTCGGTTACGTGCTGAAGGTGTTGTGTATGTCCGCGATCTTGTTGTGGAAGTAGGAGGCGAGGGAGTTGCAGAGGTCTTGCGAAGGGGTGATGTCGTTGTTTCCGGCGTTAGGATTGGAGAGCTCCTAAACGATGTTGAAGAGTTCCTTGCTGTTGTGTGCGTTGTTGTCCAGTCGTTCCTTGAATGCCGTCTTCTTGGTGGTGCGAATCAGTTGGTGGTGTTTTCGGGTGGCGAGCTTGAGGGCAGTCATGTTGTCCGGTGTTGGGTCTCTGCGCCAGGCGTTCTCAAGGGCTCTGCAGTTCTTCTTGGAGCACTTGAGTTCGTCGGTGAACCAAGGGGCTTTATTGCTGCCGGGTCTGCTAGGCGGGGTCCTTAGAGGGGCGAGGTCGTCTGCGCAGTCGCTGATCAACACTCTGCAACAGAGAATGCGCATGGAGGGCACTGTGCTCAAATGGTTTGCTTCCTTCCTCTCTGATAGAACCCAAATGATCAAAATAGCGAACAGTCTTTCATCTCCTTTGGCGGTAGGTCAAGGTGTTCCTCAAGGCTCTATTCTTGCACCCACATTATTCAATCTCTACCTAGAACCACTGGGAAATCTCCTAAGTAAATCCGGGATCCACTATCATCTCTACGCAAATGACACTCAAATCTACCTCAAGGTTGCCTCCACTCATGATCTCGCCATCCTAAGCTCGACTCTCGACTCCATTCAAAACTGGATGTCAACTCATCAACTGATTCTGAATCCCTCCAAAACCGAATTCCTCCTCCTCTCTTCCTCACTTTCTCCTCCCCCGGTTCAATCATGGATGAATCAGATGAATCTGCTGAACAATAAACCCATCATTGTCGACAGCGCAAAATCCCTTGGTGTGATACTCGACAACAAACTCAATCTAATCCCCCACATCAATTCCATTGCAAAATCTGCACGATAACAACTGCGCCTTCTTTGGGGAATTCGTCGCTTTTTCCCTGAACAAGACCTCAAAACACTGGTGCAATCGCTGGTCCTCTCCAAACTGGACTACTGCAATTCTCTTCTTACTGGCCTCCCCAAATCCCACCTGTCCCCCCTTAAATCTGTCCAGCAGCCCGTTTCATTTGTGGGGCAAAAAGAAGCAACCACATCACACCGTTGTTATCCACCCTTCGCTGGCTTCCAATCGAGGCTGGAGCTATCTACAAGACTGTCTGTATCACCCACAAAGCCTTGCACTCCTCCTCTCCTCTCTACCTGTTGAATAAACTGAAACTGTCTGGAGGCTCTAGACCATCTCGTAATGCGAAAAATCTACTGCTTGAACCCCCCACTTTCAAGAAGGAAAGATCGATGGCTCAATCCTTTTCAGGCAGCGCAGTGAGAATCTGGAACTCACTTCCGCCTCAGCTCCGGACCACCTCCTCCTCCCAGGCCTTCAAAATGGACCTCAAAGCTCTCCTCCTCCAAAGACACCTCCAAATCTAATTCACGCCCTCTCTATCACCTGAAGGAAGGCCTCCCATTACTGAAAATTCTATTGTCCTTGACTATTGAAGTGCCTTCCCAGTGTGTTCTGGCAGTTTGAGTGTTTACTATTTATTGCAGTATTATCCTTGTACCTGTGTATGGTACCCTTTGTAACTTGCACACGTCACTTTTCTCTTGTATCACACTGTATGCTACCTCTCACTTTTTGTTTGCCTTAGATACTTACACAAGTGCCTACATTGCCTACGTATCGTTTGTTCTTGTGCTCGAGTGTCTGCCATTTATTGCAATATTATACCTCTACTTGTACTTTGTACGCTTTTGTAACCTGCACACATATCACTTTTTCCGCCTGTATTGTACCGATTGCTACCTCATGTATTTTGGTTGCTCACTATTGTCACTTTTGATTCATGTAAGGTAGCGTTTGCTTTTGTAGTTTGTTCACTTATTATTCTCCTCATGTATCATTGCTGTTCCTATTGTGAAGCGCTCTGACTCCTTCGGGTAAAGTCCGCGCTATATAAAGTCGCATAAATAAATAAATAAATTCACTGGCCTACTACAACCCTTTCCCCAGGAGCACAGCCACACACAAAGCAGTTTTCTTTTCTGCCAGGGACTACTAAGGTAACGAGTTCTTATTTTTAATCAAAAAATAGTTTTTGCTTTTTTTCTTTTTTTATCCCAGCACATTTACCAACAATAAAGCATTCTAAAACCCATGACAAAACTAGCATTGATAATGCCTGAAGGCTGCAAGCCAAACGCAGAACTATTGGCTATGCCAGTGCTTGTTTCACGTTACTTTGTTTCTGTTTCATGCCACACCTGGTTTAGCTGTCTGAAGAGCCCTTGGCACATGTAGCCTATCACACCTCAATGTTGCACTTATAAATGTCACCAAATAACATAGGTTTTGATGCACGTACTTTGTGTCATGCAAATATTCCAATTTTGGCTCTAGGAGTAATGAGTAATTTAATGTCCAATGCTGCCATCTTGTGGATTTGTTGTTTCTCTCTTACAGATTTAAGGCTTCATTCACTTCATACCACATTTTATTTAAATAGACCTTTATAATTTCGTTCACAAAATAAAATTGTAAAATAAGCAGCAAAGGTCAACAGAGCTGGAGGATACGCCGTAAATTACTGTATAGAAATGAAAGGGAAGTGCCAAAAATCATAAAATATCTGTAGAAAGAGGCGAACGTTAATTTTAAAGAATAGGAAACAACTAATGCTCCAGTAACGGAACTCTGCATATAGATCTACAGAGCATAACATTAATCGTAAAGTAATGAACTATGAATCCTTTGTTAACAGCTGCAATCCATGATTACAATGGCAAACTGAAAAATGTTGCTTCTACCTGTGGTACCAACCAGTGCTTAGTTTGTAAAAGAATAAGTGCCAGTGCCCAAAGTAAACTCGGAAGCCCAGACACTTCCACATTTAATTCACACCCTCTCTATTATCTGAAGGAAGACCTTCCATTATCATCATCATAATAACTTTATTTCGTACATAGAAAAAAAAGAAAGTATAATTTTTACAACTAATTAAGAGAGCACCGAACAATCCAATTCACATATGCAGAGTTATACATAGGGTATACAAATACAATTTTTCCATTTATGGGGTTAGACCATTAAGAAACGACCGTATGGGAAATCTAAAAGAAATACCTTAAAAATATAATTTAACATGTGAATGTTAATATCAAATTTAAAAAAATCATGTGGAATCATCGCATAAAAACATCACAAGCACAGTAAACCCTGCCAATACTTAAAATATTATCGTCCTTATGGTCATCCTTACAGGTTGACAAAACCAGTAGCAAGAAGATGCCTTCTCTTGGACCACATTGCAAATAAAAAGTTCGATATCACAGCAACACTAACCGGGTCAGTGTCTGATTTTAGGATTCTAAACATTTCTCTATAGTTCCTAATGCCTAGGTTTTTACAAAATTGAATCACCCACCTAGATCTGGGACTCTGGGGCCTCATTTATGAGGCTGTGCGTCACTTTTATGCCGCTGGTGCGTCACTTTTTGTGACGCACCAGTGGCGTAAAAAATGCACCTTGTTGCGCCATATTTACAAAGTGACGCATCTAGGTAGATGCGTCACTTTGTAAACCCCTGCATCACATTATACCTGCGCCAGGTATAATGTAATCAAGGGGGGTGTATTGACACAAGGAAGGGTCGTAGAAGTGACGCAGTGAAATCTATGAGATTTCACTGCGTCACTTTTAGGACGCCGTTGCGTCAAAATCTTGCGCCTGCCTCACAGCTGGCGTAAGACTGACGCAGGCCCTTTCACATGGGGCTTGCCCCATGTGAAAGGACGCATTGCTGGAGTTGCGTCACTTTTGTGACACACTCCAGCAATGCGTGACTTTTGCGCTTACAGATACGTCAGAAATACTAACGTATCTGTAACTCCTTGTGACATGATGCGTCATACATTAAATATGACGCATCATGAATGTCGCAAGGAGTGTGCATTGAGAAGTGACGCATCGCTGCTTTCACGCAGCGATGCATCATTTCTCATAAATGCGGCCCCTTGTATGCTGGACAGAAGAATACCACATAAGTAACGGTTTCTTCCTCCAATGAGCACCCGGGACAAAGGCGGCCTGCCCCGCCTTCCAACGTATTTGTACGGGCGTTAAGCGGAAGGGTCCCATTTCTAAATTGAAGATTACATTTTTTAACTAGTACTGGTTGCATAGTATCTATCACTTGTTCAAATTTGTATTGGCACTTAAAGTCCAAGAATCCATACGTTAAACTGAATGTGTCAACTGTCTGCGCGATATGCGCCAGTTTGTAATCCTCAGAGCACATGCTAGGGATTTTTTTGAGATTTCAGCACATGCGGCTTCTGGTGTAAACCATAACTCTCCCAAGCCCAATGCTCTAATTTTATCCCTAACAAAAAACAACTAAGGGATCTTACCCGCCCCCATAGTGGACAGCACAGCTTTCAAATTGTCCCTATAATAGGCCAGTTCTGGAGTGCTCCAAAGACGTCGCCAGTATAACAGTGGACACGACAAAATCAAATCTGCTATGGGGCTAAGGCCCAGGTCCATTCTGAGTGGGACAATAGACGTGTTCTTAGGCAATCCTAGGATCTGTCTCATAAAATTATTTTCAGTAACCGTGGAGGGATTCACCAAGCAATGCCCCACAGTTCTGCCCCATATGTAGCTGATCCCCTAGCTTGTATTTTATAGATTTCTGCTGGGGGACTTATAGTCTTTGAAGCCGAAGTTTTGTAAAATTTTAGGATCCCTCTGGTGGCCTCGGTCAGTTTTAGGTTGGCCTTGTTAATTTGTGAAGCCCACCCCATTTTATCATTTAAGGAGAGTCCTAAATAGTCACAAATAGAAACTCTTTCTAATGGTCTGCCATCCAGAGTGAAGTGGGGACAATTGGTGGAGTTTGCATAAAGACCATATATTTGGTTTTTGAGATATTAACCACCAATTTCCTTCTCTTACAAAACTGGCCAAACTCCTCTAGGACACGCTGCATCCCCATAGATGATTTTGAGAGGAGAAGGGAAAAAAGGGTCGGAGCAAGCACACAGCCCTGTCTCACCCCCATCTCAACAGGAAAAGGAGAGGTCAGTTTACAGTTCTTGACAAACCTCACCCTAGCAAAAGTTCCTTCATGGAGGCACCTAAACTGGTGGCATAGATAAGGTGGGGCTCCCATATCTAGCAGGATGCCCCACAGTTGTTCACGGTCTACCAGATCAAAGGCTGATTTTAGGTCCACAAACGTGAGGCACAGACTTCCACCCTCCAGGACTATATGTTTCCAGTGGATCAGTTGTAACCTAAACAACTGCTCTATAGTCAATGTTTTGCTTCTAAAACCTGCTTGGAGGGGGGTCAGAATGTCATGGTCCTCCATCCACTCGTGCAGCCTAGCTAGTAGAACTCTGGCATAAATGTTTAGGGACAAATCAAACTTATCGGCCTATAATTAGCTGGGTCAGTTGGGGACCCCTTTTTATAAATCGAGATGATCTCAGCCCCAGCCCATGTGGCAGGGGGCGGCATCCCATTGAGAATCGCATTAAAAAGCAATTGGAGGTATGGGGCCCACACTACCGGTTAACTTCTATAAAGATCCCTGGAGATTCTGCCTAACCCAGGAGCCTTATTTAGTAGTATCTTCGCAATTGCGATGGACACCTCAGCCAAGGTACAGGTGGGTGGGTCCATGGAGACAGCTAGAATTCAAGTATTACTTATATTGCCATTCATGGATTGATCTTCTGTTGTGCTTGTGTATGATTGTTTAAAATGAAGGCACCAGGCATCCTCGGAGATGTTGGGCTCTATGGCAGACTTACCCTCGACTCTTCCCGAGTGGATTTGGTTCCAAAAACCTCCAAAATCTTTTTGGTCTAAGGCATTTTTTATTGCCTCTATAGAAAGCCCATGGCTCGTAATGCACTCTTGAGCTATGACAGCTGTCATCTCTGTTCCCTTAGAAACAACTTACCGTTTGGCCAGTTTTTAAGGGTCCAGCCAAATTGCTCCAGTAGAGAAGCCTTTGAGGTTCATTCTCTGAAACTCGAGGAACATTTACGGGCGAGAAAATATCCCAACAAAATTATCCGCCAATCAAAAAAGCGTGCCTCAAATAATAACCGAGAGGCACTTCTCGAAAAACCACTACCCAAAGAGAAATCCTCGAGAATCACCTTTGTGAACACGTTCAACACGAGATCTAATCAGGTCAAAAAAATCATCCAGAAACATTGATCAATCCTGAACACAGGAGGTGATAGTCTACCTATGCCCCTCTTTGCATTCAAGAGAGGACAAAACTTAAGGGATAGACTTGTACACACAAGACCAAAGAGTAAACAAACTAGAGGTATTGGTACCCTGTGGGACCTCCCTCCGGTTTAAGGCCACCATCCTTGTGGTACATGTTCAGTCTATCCTCAAACATGTAAATCCCTGACAGTAGATATAGGTACCAACAACGCAAGTTTACGAATTGTAACAGCCAGAACCTTATCTATTTCATCATATGTCCATGCCAACAACGCTATGTTGGCATGACGACAAGGAAGATCAAGGTTCGCATATCCGAACATAAGAGCACTATTCGGTGTCGCAAACAGGCTACACGTCTGACATCACACTTCCTGGAAGTAGGACATGGTCCGAATGACTTCACCTGGACAGTCCTAGAGCAGCCCTTTATACCAAATCATTGCTCCGACGTTGCAAAATTCCTGTTCAACAAAGAGCAAAAGTGGGTGTATAAGCTGAATAGCGACAAAGAAGGACTGAACGTACCAATACCATAGATGTCTTTGTAGTAAACCGTTGTGAGAACTACATTTTTGTCATCTTTGTTATTAACGTCACCATGAGAATATTATATATCTGAGGCTGTTCAAACTGTAACTATCCCACTAGTACATTGACTTAGATTACAGCTATGGTTCTTACCTTAAATATACTGGTTAGACTATTGTACTATGCTATATCATCAGTTTGTATATTTGATTATAGCTATAGTTCTCACTGGTTGGATTTTTTGCATTATGCTCATTCATTGGGTCTGCCTTTAGTCTGCTTTTAGGTTTTAATGAAACAATCTTGCACTCATTTGACGACACGTACCTGTACTATATCATCTATGTATTTTGGCAAAATGGTAAAGAATGACACTCACCCATTCGTTATTTTTCCTGATGGCAACATTGGGGTACATGATCAAACACTCAAATTACATCTCCCATGATCCCTTCAGGTCACGTGATCGGTCAGAGACAAGATCGTTGCTGAGCGTGATCGTCTATCAACTTAATATACTGCCATGGTAAGATACAGGCATATTTATGGACACTACCCACTCATAAGTACTAAATATTTACTGGTTAACATCTGATTTAGCCTAATGTTCAGTGTGCCTGAGTGATCGGACACTGTCTAACTACAATTCCCATGATTCTCAGGGTCACGTGACCGGCAGTCATGTGACCAGTCTTGGTGCAATGGAATAAATAATAATGGCACTAACCTCCATGACGGACATTTCCCTCTCATATTTATTCAACATTCATGGGTTAATATTTGATTTAGCCGAATTTGCAGTGTGCCTGAGCGATCGGCCACTGTCTAACTACAATTCCCATGAGTCTCAAGGTCACGTGACCGGCTGGTCACGTGACCTGTTTTGGTACAACGGAACAAACAAAAATGGCACTAACCTCCATGACGGTGCGTCCCCAGACATTGCAGAGGGACGCTAGGGGACACCGCCGGACAGGTTAGTGGCACACAATGGCACTATGCTTCGGTTTTCCTGCAGTTGAGGCCGCGCATTATTTAAATTGTCGCGAATAGAGCAGCCTTAGAGGGTTCAATTACCGCAGAGAGGTATGATTTAGGACACGCACAGGTTCTCGTGTGAGAGACTGAGAGACTGTGCATTTTGTTTTCTTTCTGTACCCGCATCATGGTGCATACGAATCACTAGCATTATTATCATCAATACACGATGTGGATAACACGCCAAACAGCCTGTGGTTATGGAGGTGTTTTGCAATAAAATAATTGGTACCTTTTTTTCGAACTGGGCTCGTGCGCACTCATAAGATCTCGATGCGTACTTACAACAAGGATTACGGTATCTTTATCAATAGGGCATCTTGTGGGCATTTGTGATCAGGCTCCCAATAGGGCTCCATGGATGTGTAAGCCATTTGATATAGTACACAGCTGATGAGTTTTGTATTGTATCTCTACCTGCTAATCGTTTAACTAGCTACTGTTAGAATGTCTTTAATTTACATTTTTAACTAGAGCGGTGCTCCTCTTACCTGAGCTGCAGGCAGGTAGGGTGAAGCGTTATCCCGATACCTAATTGGTAAGTGGAGAATTGTTGTGGAGGAATGGAAATTATACATACCCCACTTTGACAAAGAAATACATGATGTACAATATATGTTTGACATTTTTGTATTGTTTTGTCTATATTTTCGTTAACCTTTCTCTTTTCTTTACTCCTTGTTTTCCCGTTGTTGACACAACGTTTCAACAGTGATGTGGTGGATCAATTAAATTAGAACAACCTGGAAACAACAGGTGATACAATTTTTATTCTCACTATTTTTGCAGTAGCATAACACTCTGGTCCTGATGAAAGCAGAGGTATAACTGCCACGTTTGCTGAAACATGTCGACCCCTATTTGCAAACGGATATTATGTTAAATCCGTTGTCACGTTACACTATTTTTAAGATTTGGACGAACTGAGAGTAATTAATAAAATGTATCTTCTACTCAGTCCTATCCAATTTTAATACTTTTCACTTTCACTTCTTGCACTGCTATTCAGTTATACACTCACGATATATTCTCCTGTACCATCCATTTGTACACATATTTTTCAATAGTTCCAGCTACACTAACATCTGTAGGCTGTGGACAACATCTCCTGGGTAAGGAGAACCCATATGATGTAAGAGGGCGGTACAGAGTGGCAACTGATGGGAATATTTTCCCATATCCTCGAGATGTGTCTATAGATTCATCACATACACACACACTTTTGTTCTCTCCCACTCTCGTTAGTAATCAGTTGTGTCTCGGATGGTTCTCACAGTCAAATTCCCTTTCTCCTTTGACCCTCTAGACATTGTTTGTTGTTAGTTTTTTATTGCCTGCCATCTTTCCATTTCCCATTCTGCCTTTGCACATAAAATCACCTTTTTAAAAAGAGACCTACTTTCCCTAATATTTGCACTATCACCCTTTTTAAGGGATATCATTAGCGCACTTTCAACATCTCTGCACTTCGTGTTGAACAAGGGGCTTTTGCCGCCAGATCGGTTGCTCTTCATTAGTTTATTGGTGTGAAAAAAGGGTGCAAAAGTTGCAACCAGATCCTGGTGGAGTGTTACTAGCTCTGATTTAGAAGTCTTGCATGTTCCAGGGTTAATAAGAAGGTTTACCTTTTCCAGCATAGGAATAAAACGTGTATACATTTCTCTTATTGTGTCTTGGGTCTGGGATATTGCACCCCAACGGATGCGTCTACCTCCACCGACCACTATTAAATTCTCTTGTTCCACAACTTGCCCCAATTCTGGCACTTGTATATCCAAGGACAGGACTAGAGGGTTGTGGTCACTTTCTGGCCGAGGGTACACACAAAACTTTATTACTTTGTGCCAAATTTCGGTATGTATTAAAATATAATCTATTATGGATTCATGGGCTGATTTGTTATAAGTAAAATAACCCGGATTATCATCAAGCGAACCTGCCATTACAGGCCCTCAGTGAGTGTATGAGGGTTAGGGAGGTGAATTGGAGGACCAGAGGGGCCCATCCCCTTATGGGATAGGCATTAGCTGCGGGGATCGATAGACTTCCATCCTCCTCAGGATTGATAAAGGCAACCCATTTAGGGGCTCAAAATGGCAGTTGAAATTGCCGCCTATGATGGAAGGTACTTCCCCTGAAAGACTTTCCAATAAGGCTGCCAGATTGTCCAGCGTTGGTGTTGTATACCCATGTTTTACTGGTCTGGAGTATACATTAATTATGGCCAAATCAGGTAGGTCAGCCTTGGAGAGGAGGATACATTGGATATCCGGCGTATGGGTGGCAAGAAGCTTTACTGTGTACGCCAAATGGGAGCCCACACAAATACATAGACCCCCTGAAGGTCTACCTCTTAAACCTTTCACTGCTTCTCACTGTATGATGCAAATCCTAATCTATGTGGGGTTTTTAAGGCCCAAGTTTCCTTAAAGAGACATATTTCATGCTCATCTACTAAGTTGCCCCAGTCCGTCTGCTCTAGTTTGCCCCGTAGTCCTGCTATATTCCAAGAGATAACCTTCCATTATAGAAATTCTATTCTCCAGGACTAAGGAAGTGCCTTCCCAGTGTATTCTTATGGTTTGAGTGTCTGCCATATATCTCAGTATTATCCTTCTACGTCTTTTGTAACATGCACACGTCACTTTTCTCTTGTAACACACTGTTTGCTACCTCTTACATTTTGTTTGCCACCATTGCCTACGTAACGTTTGTTCTTGTGTTTGAGTGTCTGCCATTTATTGCAGGATTATACCTCTACTGGTACTTTGTACGCTTTTGTAACTTGCACACATGTCACTTTTTTCCTCTTGTAATGCACCGTTTGCTGCCTCTTGCATTTTGTTTGCTCACAATTGCCACTTTTGCTTCATGTAATTTACGTTTGCTTTTGAAATTTGTTCACTTGTAATTTTCTCCTCATGTTTCATTACTTTTCCTATTGTGAGGAGCTCTGACACCTTCGGGTAAAGTCTGCGCTATATAAAAACGCATGAATAAATAATGGTGGGAGCTATCACATGTCAGCATGCCTAATATCAAAGCTGCAGTCTGGAATCCACCTTATGCTTCTTTAATCCACTACTAGTCACTCCTGGCACTTAAACTCAATCTTGCAGGCTCGTGCTTTTTCCATTTGTAAAGTTTTTGTCTTTCCCCTTTGTTTATATTGTGTGACTTAGGACCCACTGGTGGATCACAAGTCCTTTTTTGGTGGGTTGAGAAAGTCCTGGTCTATAAGTGAATAATATTTAAAATGATTAGTCCTGCTTGTGCACTAGCGCAAAGGTGCTAAATAAAGTCTGTTTTAAAATGAACCCTTGTAGGTATTCCCAAGGAAGGCCCTCGGTTAAACCTTCTAGCATTTGTTGCTGATGTTGTTTTACTCCCCAAAGACATTTCACCACAGAATATGCTCCTTCTATGTCATCATAAACAGCCATACAATTTGTGTATGACTTTCACATATAAATTGAAAAATTAGGAGGTGGTTAAGCAGCCAGAGCTATCAACTTTGGTTCTAGAGAACACAGTCTGAGTCCCAGCATGGGTTTAACATCCTGTACTTCCAGCAAATCACTTACTCTGACTGACTGACTGAATTATTTTTAAAGCGCGCTTATGCCGAGGCGTCTTGGCGCTGTAGAAGAGAAGAAGATACAGATAGCAATTAGGGCATAGAGTAGAGCCAGGTTTTTATCGCCTTCCTAAAACTCATTATGTTCTTATCAGAGCGTAGCACTATGGGCAAGATGTTCCACAATTTGGATGCCTGGAAGGATTTGCCACCCCATCTGGCTCTCTTTATTCTTGGCAAATGAATCAGATCTTGGCTGCCAGTTCTTAAGGTGCGCAAAGGCACATAGCGAGGGAAAAGATTAGTGAGGTCTTCTGATCCTTTCCCATAGAGAGATTTGTGGACTAGACAGAGTGCCTTAAATTGGACTCTGCGCCTAACAGGGAGCCAATGAAGTTCTCGTATGGCTTGAGATGTGGGGTGGCGTTTCGGGAAATTAAGTAAGACTCTGGCTGCCATATTTTGAATTGACTGGAGCTTAGCAAGCTGTTTTCCCCGTGCCTAAATACAGTGCTTTGCAGTAATCTACCTGTGACATAATTAAGGCTCCCACCACTGTTTTTCTCAGAGTATGGTAAGATTTTCCGGAGAACCTTGATAGTGTAGAAACAGGCCCATGTAACTGACTAATTTGCACTGTGCAGGTAAGTTTCTTGTCAATCATGAAGCCAAGGTTTCTGACCTTTTTGGCTGGGACTGGGCATGTGCCCGCCTCTGGGGGCCACCAAAGGTGACTCCAAATAGATGGTTTTCGACCAAACTCAATCACTTCCGTTTTTTCAGTATTGAGTTTTAAGAAGTTGTCACTCATCCAGTTTTTGACATCTAGAAGACAGTTTCTGAAACCATGATTAACGGTATTGAATGCCACCGTTAAGTCCAGTAGGTTGAGAACAGCTCTTCCACCTCCGTCCATAGTCCTCCGGATGTCCTCTGTTGCCATAATTAAGGCGGATTCCATGGAATGACATGACATGAATCCATGTTGTGTGGAGTCTAACAGATTTTTGTGGTCTATGAACTTCATGAGCTCCTGGTTCATGGCTCTCTCCAGAATCTTAGCTGGTAGGGGAAGACAAGATATCGGCCGATAGTGCTTGGTCTCCATAGGGTCCAAGGCCTCTTTTTTAGGAATGGGCCTAATACATGCTTTCTTCCAACTAACATGGGAATACACCAGAACTTATGACCTAATTGAGCAAATGTGTCAAAGCAGAGCTAATTGTCTCGGGAACCATATGTAGTATGTAGGCAGGGCAGGGGCCCAAAGGTGATCCCAATTTTGTCTGGGTTAGCAGGCTAGCCACCTGTGTATTCTCCAGATGTGTGAACTGTGAGAATTTAATTATGTCTGGTACTGTGTCTACTCTGTGTGTCATTGATGTTCTTATGATTAAAATATGAAAGTCGTCATAGACCGCCTGGACCTTTTGCTGGAAGAATAGTGCCAGGTTTTCCACAAAGTTCTGATCTGGGAAAAAGATAGTGTCACAGGGACTCTTAGCTAGATGCGCAACAGTTTTGAATAATTCCTTAGAGGAGTATGAGGCCTCTTGAATTTTTTTGGTAAAAAAGGCTGATTTACCCTGTTCTATCTTTATCTTATATTCAAGTAGGACTCTAGTGTATTCTTTCCTGTTTTGGTGGCAATAGTCAGATCGCCAAATCCGCTCATAGCGACGACACTTAAGTTTAATTAATTTGATGTCAGGGGTGTACCATGGTGAGGTGACTGAGCGTCTTCTAGGTTTCTTGGATTCCTCTGGGCCCAACTCATCTCTTGCTAGGCTAAACCATGTGTTGAAGTGGTTAGCACCGTGGTTACTGTCAAAGGTTCCAGGTAATGGAAATTTTTTAGATAGAACGTTAGCGAGTTGGTTGGCTTGAAGCTTCTTCTAGGGGCGTGTTTTTACTGGGAGAGAATAATCTCTATGGCGAGTAATTGAGAGATTCGTTTGTAACTTAAAGAGAATGGCTGCATGGTCAGACCATGGGACTGGCATAATCAATGTTATCTTTATATGATCATTGTTTGTAAAGATACCATCGAGTGTGTGGCCAGCTGTGTGCGTTGGTTTAGAAACTATCTGGTCCATCCCAAAGCTCTGAAAATTGTCAATTAGAGTGGCCATTTCAGTATTATTATTCTCCTCAAGGTAAAAATTAAAATCACCTAGGACAGTGAAAGTGGCAGCATCAAGGGTGGATTCCAAAAAGGTATGGAGAGCTTTAATGAAGGGGGCTCTTGATCCCGGGGGTCTACAGACCAGTTAGCCTGAAAATATGTTTGATTTCTGTCCTTAACATTGAAGGTCATAGTTTCTGCCTCCAGACCTAATTGTGGGAGAATGTTTATTTTAAGATAGGAGCGGGGAATTATTGCAATTCCACCTCCCATTGAGCCCGTTCTGTCGACATGTACCATAGAGTAGCCATTAGGAACAGCTGTGTTCCAATCAGGCCCTAACCCTTCAGACGCCCAGGTTTCCGTGAGGAAAGCGAGGTCAGCAGAGTTATCTGTTATTAAGGCTTCTAACTCGTGCTTATGTTTAGACATAGATCTTATATTTATTAGGATGTTTTTTTTAAGTTTTATGATTGTTATCAGGTTGGTTAGCAGTACTAAGGGTGAGTTTGCTAGTGGACAATGAGTAATGGTTCATATTATTAGACATGTTCTCACCAGTGCTCAAAAGCTGGTGGCCATGGGAGAGAGATGTAGGTGCGCTCTGTAGCAGGAACCCACAAGAGGAGCATTTGGAAGTGTCTAAGGTGCCATTGTCAAGCAAGATAGTCGGGTGTGTACAGATTCTTGACTTTTATTTAAGCAGTTCATCTTTGGAGTAACTTTTTTTGGCGAAATGGGCAGGGTTTTGGGCGGTGGGCGTGGGTCCGGTGCAGACGGGCACAGACGGGTTTGCCTTTGGCGCGCCGTCGGCACGCCCGCTGCGCGTCCAACCGAGCATTGAGCTAAGTAGGCTCCTGCCCGGAAGTTATGGCAGCTAGAGCGCGTCCCCACCAGTCCCCACCAGTCCTAAGATGGCGAATGTGTGGACTGTGAAGGCCCGGAGTTACCCTGGTTTCCCTCCGCAACAAACGGGACTTCCCGCGGCGGAAAAGGGATATGGGTACTGAAGTAGGTACAAGACAATTTTTAATTCAATTGTACAAATACTGTGCTAGTAATTATAAAAACATCAACAATCAATTTAAAAGCATAGTAATTCACGATTTTAAATGCTGACAGCGATTTATCTAGCAGCAGAGATAATAACGGTCTAAGACCTGGGCATGGTAGGTTTCAATGCGCTAACCGCTCCGTATGTGCTTCCTTCCATCGCTCTACTGTGGTTGTAATTAAGTGAATTTGACACTGTGTAATGTAATCTGGTGCTCATGTAAAGTATTCAAATGCCCTTGTGCTTTGTCAGTAGGTAGTTATGTGTAGGACCTAGTTTCCATAGGAAAAGCATTTTTTGTTTTGCTAAAAACGTTGGCACTTTTTAAATATTCACAAATTTTTCAAAACTCGTTTGCCGCCAACTGCAGCTGCTGTTCGGAAAGTTTTGGGGTGATCCATTAAGTGGGGGATGAAAAAAGGGAGGGCCCGAAAACACATCTTCCCATTGCATTTTTCAACAGGGATTTTAGACATGACTACAGACTAAGCCACTGAACAGAATTACACTAACTTTTGAAGAAAGCTTGTTCTTGACCCAGAAATAGTGCTTTTTGTAATTTGGTGTAAATTTGTTCAGTAGTTTTGGAGTTATTAGAGAAAAAAAGATGTATGTAGATCTAGAGATGCAGAAACACCACAGTGGATCAGTGGATCTTCCCGCCAACAGCAATGCCAAGATTGGCTGGCCACAAGCTGAGGGTAGCCACTGTCTAACTACAATTCCCATGAGTCTCATGGTCACGTGACCGGCTGGTCACGTGACCTGTTTTGGTACAACGGAACAAACAAAAATGGCACTAACCTCCATGACGGTGCGTCCCCAGACAGCGCAGAGGGACGCTAGGGGACACCGCCGGACAGGTTAGTGGCACACAATGGCACTATGCTTCGGTTTTCCTGCAGTCGAGGCCGCGCATTATTTAAATTGTCGCGAATAGAGCAGCCTTAGAGGGTTCAATTACCGCAGAGAGGTATGATTTAGGACACGCACAGGTTCTCGTGTGAGAGACTGAGAGACTGTGCATTTTGTTTTCTTTCTGTACCCGCATCATGGTGCATACGAATCACTAGCATTATTATCATCAATACACGATGCAGATAACACGCCAAACAGCCTGTGGTTATGGAGGTGTTTTGCAATAAAATAATTGGTACCTTTTTTTCGAGCTGGGCTCGTGCGCACTCATAAGATCTCGATGCGTACTTACAACAAGGATTACGGTATCTTTATCAATAGGGCATCTTGTGGGCATTTGTGATCAGGCTCCCAATAGTGCTTCATGGATGTGTAAGCCATTTGATATAGTACACAGCTGATGAGTTTTGTATTGTATCTCTACCTGCTAATCGTTTAACTAGCTACTTATAGAATGTCTTTAATTTACATTTTTAACTAGAGCCGTGCTCCTCTTACCTGAGCTGCAGGCAGGTAGGGTGAAGCGTTATCCCGATACCTAATTGGTAAGTGGAGAATTGTTGTGGAGGAATGGAAATTATACATACCCCACTTTGACAAAGAAATACATGATGTACAGTATATGTTTGACATTTTTGTATTGTTTTGTCTATATTTTCGTTAACCTTTCTCTTTTCTTTACTCCTTGTTTTCCCGTTGTTGACACAACGTTTCAACAGTGATGTGGTGGATCAATTAAATTAGAACAACCTGGAAACAACAGGTGATACAATTTTTATTCTCACTATTTTTGCAGTAGCATAACACTCTGGTCCTGATGAAAGCAGAGGTATAACTGCCACGTTTGCTGAAACATGTCGACCCCTATTTGCAAACGGATATTATGTTAAATCCGTTGTCACGTTACACTATTTTTAAGATTTGGACGAACTGAGAGTAATTAATAAAATGTATCTTCTACTCAGTCCTATCCAATTTTAATACTTTTCACTTTCACTTCTTGCACTGCTATTCAGTTATACACTCACGATATATTCTCCTGTACTATCCATTTGTACACATATTTTTCAATAGTTCCAGCTACACTAACATCTGTAGGCTGTGGACAACATCTCCTGGGTAAGGAGAACCCATATGATGTAAGAGGGCGGTACAGAGTGGCAACTGATGGGAATATTTTCCCATATCCTCGAGATGTGTCTATAGATTCATCACATACACACACACTTTTGTTCTCTCCCACTCTCGTTAGTAATCAGTTGTGTCTCGGATGGTTCTCACAGTCGAATTCCCTTTCTCCTTTCACCCTCTAGACATTGTTTGTTGTTAGTTTTTTATTGCCTGCCATCTTTCCATTTCCCATTCTGCCTTTGCACATAAAATCACCTTTTTAAAAAGAGACCTACTTTCCCTAATGATTGCACTATCACCCTTTTTAAGGGATATCATTAGCGCACTTTCAACATCTCTGCACTTCGTGTTGAACAAGGGGCTTTTGCCGCCAGATCGGTTGCTCTTCATTAGTTTATTGATGTGAAAAAAGGGTGCAAAAGTTGCAACCAGATCCTGGTGGAGTGTTACTAGCTGTGATTTAGAAGTCTCACATGTTCCAGGGTTAAAAAGAAGGTTTACCTTTTCCAGCATAGGAATAAAACGTGTATACATTTCTCTTATAGTGTCTTGGGTCTGGGATATCGCACCCCAACGGATGCGTCTACCTCCACCGACCACTATTAAATTCTCTTGTTCCACAACTTGCCCCAATTCTGGCACTTGTATATCCAAGGACAGGACTAGAGGGTTGTGGTCACTTTCTGGCCGAGGGTACACACAAAACTTTATTAGTTTGTGCCAAATTTCTGTATGTATTAAAATATAATCTATTATGGATTCATGGGCTGATTTGTTATAAGTAAAATAACCCGGATTATCATCAAGCGAACCTGCCATTACAGGCCCTCAGTGAGTGTGTGAGGTTTAGGGAGGTGAATTGGAGGACCACAGGGGCCCATCCCCTTATGGGATAGGCATTAGCTGCGGGGATCGATAGACTTGCATCCTCCTCAGGATTGATAAAGGCAACCCATTTAGGGGCTCAAAATGGCAGTTGAAATTGCCGCCTATGATGGAAGGTACTTCCCCTGAAAGAGTTTCCAATAAGGCTGCCAGATTGTCCAGCGTTGGTGTTGTATACCCATGTCGTACTGGTCTGGAGTAGACATTAATTATGGCCAAATCAGGTAGGTCAGCCTTGGAGAGGAGGATACATTGGATATCCGGCATATGGGTGGCAAGAAGCTTTACTGTGTACCCCAAATGGGAGCCCACCCAAATACATAGACCCCCTGAAGGTCTACCTCTTAAACCTTTCACTGCTGTCTCACTGTATGATGCAAATCCTATTCTATGTGGGGTTTTTAAGGCCCAAGTTTCCTTAAAGAGACATATTTCATGCTCATCTACTAAGTTGCCCCAGTCCGTCTGCTCTAGTTTGCCCCGTAGTCCTGCTATATTCCAAGAGATAACCTTCCATTATAGAAATTCTATTCTCCAGGACTAAGGAAGTGCCTTCCCAGTGTATTCTTATGGTTTGAGTGTCTGCCATATATCTCAATATTATCCTTCTACCTCTTTTGTAACATGCACACGTCACTTTTCTCTTGTAACACTGTTTGCTACCTCTTACGTTTTGTTTGCCACCATTGCCTACGTAACGTTTGTTCTTGTGTTTGAGTGTCTGCCATTTATTGCAGGATTATACCTCTACTGGTACTTTGTACGCTTTTGTAACTTGCACACATGTCACTTTTTTCCTCTTGTAATGCACCGTTTGCTGCCTCTTGCATTTTGTTTGCTCACAATGCCACTTTTGCTTCATGTAATTTACGTTTGCTTTTGGAATTTGTTCACTTGTAATTTTCTCCTCATGTATCATTACTTTTCCTATTGTGAGGAGCTCTGACACCTTCGGGTAAAGTCTGCGCTATATAAGAACGCATGAATAAATAAATAAATAATGGTGGGAGCTATCACATGTCAGCATGCCTAATATCAAAGCTGCAGTCTGGAATCCACCTTATGCTTCTTTAATCCACTACTAGTCACTCCTGGCACTTAAACTCAATCTTGCAGGCTCGTGCTTTTTCCATTTGTAAAGTTTTTGTCTTTCCCCTTTGTTTATATTGTGTGACATAGGACCCACTGGTGGATCACAAGTCCTTTTTTGGTGGGTTGCGAAAGTCCTGGTCTATAACTGAATAATATTTAAAATGATTAGTCCTGCTTGTGCACTAGCGCAAAGGTGCTAAATAAAGTCTGTTTTAAAATGAACCCTTGGAGGTATTCCCAAGGAAGGCCCTCGGTTAAACCTTCTAGCATTTGTTGCTGCTGTTGTTTTACTCCCCAAAGACATTTCACCACAGAATATGCTCCTTCTATGTCATCATAAACAGCCATACAATTTGTGTATGACTTTCACATATAAATTGAAAAATTAGGAGGTGGTTAAGCAGCCAGAGCTATCAACTTTGGTTTTAGAGAACACAGTCTGAGTCCCAGCATGGGTTTAACATCCTGTACTTCCAGCAAATCACTTACTCTGACTGACTGACTGACTGAATTATTTTTAAAGCGCGCTTATGCCGAGGCGTCTTGGCGCTGTAGAAGAGAAGAAGATACAGATAGCAATTAGGGCATAGAGAAGAGCCAGGTTTTTATCGCCTTCCTAAAACTCATTCTGTTCTTATCAGAGCGTAGCACTATGGGCAAGATGTTCCACAATTTGGATGCCTGGAAGGAAAAGGATTTGCCACCCCATCTGGCTCTCTTTATTCTTGGCAAATGAATCAGATCTTGGCTGCCAGTTCTTAAGGTGCGCAGAGGCACATAGCGAGGGAAAAGATTAGTGAGGTCTTCTGATTCTTTCCCATAGAGAGATTTGTGGACTAGACAGAGTGCCTTAAATTGGACTCTGCGCCTAACAGGGAGCCAATGAAGTTCTCGTATGGCTTGAGATGTGGGGTGGTGTTTCGGGAGATTAAGTAAGACTCTGGCTGCCATATTTTGAATTGACTGGAGCTTAGCAAGCTGTTTTCCCCCGTGCCTAAATACAGTGCTTTGCAGTAATCTACCCGTGACATAATTAAGGCTCCCACCACTGTTTTTCTCAGAGTATGGTAAGATTTTCAGGAGAACCTTGATAGTGTAGAAACAGGCCGATGTAACCTGACTAATTTGCACTGTGCAGGTAAGTTTCTTGTCAATCATGAAGCCAAGGTTTCTGACCTTTTTGGCTGGGACTGGGCATGTGCCCGCCTCTGGGGGCCACCAAAGGTGACTCCAAATAGATGGTTTTCGACCAAACTCAATCACTTCCGTTTTTTCAGTATTGAGTTTTAAGAAGTTGTCACTCATCCAGTTTTTGACATCTAGAAGACAGTTTCTGAAACGTTCTGCTGTGGCTTCCACCGACTGAGAAAGTGACACTATTGATTGAGTGTCATCGGCGTAAGACACTAAATGCAGAGCGTGTGATTTTATTAGTGCCGCAAGAGGGGTTAAATACAGATTAAATAGTGTGGGCAAGAGCGCTGATCCCTGGGGCACTCCAAACGTGAGAGTGAACTCTTCCGATTGGAGACCTCCCCAATGGATTTGCTGTACTCTGGCAACCAAAAAAGATTGTGTCTGTGATGCCCAATGTTCTAAACCTGTTCAATAGGACCCCATGATTAACGGTATTGAATACCACCGTTAAGTCCAGTAGGTTGAGAACAGCTCTTCCACCTCCGTCCATAGTCCTCCGGATGTCCTCTGTTGCCATAATTAAGGCGGATTCCATGAAATGACATGACATGAATCCATGTTGTGTGGAGTCTAACAGATTGTTGTGGTCTATGAACTTCATGAGCTCCTGGTTCATGGCTCTCTCCAGAATCTTAGCTGGTAGGGGAAGACAAGATATCGGCCGATAGTACTTGGTCTCCATAGGGTCCAAGGCCTCTTTTTTAAGAATGGGCCTAATACATGCTTTCTTCCAACTAACATGGGAATACACCAGAACTTATGACCTAATTGAGCAAATGTGTCAAAGCAGAGCTAATTGTCTCTGGAACCATATGTAGTATGTAGGCAGGGCAGGGGCCCAAAGGTGATCCCAATTTTGTCTGGGTTAGCAGGCTAGCCACCTGTGTATTCTCCAGATGTGTGAACTGTGAGAATTTAATTATGTCTGGTACTGTGTCTACTCTGTGTGTCATTGATGTTCTTGTGATTAAAATATGAAAGTCGTCATAGACCGCCTGGACCTTTTGCTGGAAGAACAGTGCCAGGTTTTCCACAAAGTTCTGATCAGGGACTCTTAGCTAGATGCGCAACAGTTTTGAATAATTCCTTAGAGGAGTATGAGGCCTCTTGAATTTTTTTGGTAAAAAAGGCTGATTTACCCTGTTCTATCTTTATCTTATATTCAAGTAGGACTCTAGTGTATTCTTTCCTGTTTTGGTGGCTATAGTCAGATCGCCAAATCCGCTCATAGCGACGACACTTAAGTTTAATTAATTTGATGTCAGGGGTGTACCATGGTGAGGTGACTGAGCGTCTTCTAGGTTTCTTGGATTCCTCTGGGCCCAACTCATCTCTTGTTAGGCTAATCCATGTGTTGAAGTGGTTAGCACCGTGGTTACTGTCAAAGGTTCCAGGTAATGGAAATTTTTTAGATAGAACATTAGTGAGTTGGTTGGCTTGAAGCTTCTTCTAGGGGCGTGTTTTTACTGGGAGAAAATAATCTCTATGGCGAGTAATTGAGAGATTAGTTTGTAACTTAAAGAGAATGGCTGCATGGTCAGACCATGGGACTGGCATAATCAATGTTATCTTTATATGATCATTGTTTGTAAAGATACCATCGAGTGTGTGGCCAGCTGTGTGCGTTGGTTTAGAAACTATCTGGTCCATCCCAAAGCTCTGAAAATTGTCAATTAGAGTGGCCGTTTCAGTATTATTATTCTCCTCAAGGTAAAAAGTAAAATCACCTAGGACAGTGAAAGTGGCAGCATCAAGGGTGGATTCCAAAAAGGTATGGAGAGCTTTAATGAAGGGGGCTCTTGATCCCGGGGGTCTATAGACCAGTTAGCCTGAAAATATGTTTGATTTCTGTCCTTAACATTGAAGGTCATAGTTTCTGCCTCCAGACCTAATTGTGGGAGAATGTTTATTTTAAGATAGGAGCGGGGAATTATTGCAATTCCACCTCCCATTGAGCCCGTTCTGTCGACATGTACCATAGAGTAGCCATTAGGAACAGCTGTGTTCCAATCAGGCCCTAACCCTTCGGATGCCCAGGTTTCCGTGAGGAAAGCGAGGTCAGCAGAGTTATCTGTTATTAAGGTTTCTAACTCGTGCTTATGTTTAGACATAGATCTTATATTTATTAGGATGTTTTTTTTAAGTTTTATGATTGTTATCAGGTTGGTTAGCAGTACTATGGGTGAGTTTGCTAGTGGACAATGAGTAATGGTTCATATTATTAGACATGTTCTCACCAGTGCTCAAAAGCTGGTGGCCATGGGAGAGAGATGTAGGTGCGCTCTGTAGCAGGAACCCACAAGAGGAGCATTTGGAAGTGTCTAAGGTGCCATTGTCAAGCAAGATAGTCGGGTGTGTACAGATTCTTGACTTTTATTTAAGCAGTTCATCTTTGGAGTAACTTTTTTTGGTGAAATGGGCAGGGTTTTGGGCGGTGGGCGTGGGTCCGGTGCAGACGGGCACAGACGGGCTTGCCTTTGGCGCGCCGCCGGCACGCCCGCTGCGCGTCCAACCAAGCATTGAGCTAAGTAGGCTCTTGCCCGGAAGTTATGGCAGCTAGAGCGCGTCCCCACCAGTCCCCACCAGTCCTAAGATGGCGACTGTGTGGACTGTGAAGGCCCGGAGTTATCCTGGTTTCCCTCCGCAACAAACGGGACTTCCCGCGGCGGAACAGGGATACGGGTACTGAAGTAGGTACAAGACAATTTTTAATTCAATTGTACAAATACTGTGCTAGTAAATATAAAAACATCAACAATCAATTTAAAAGCATAGTAATTCACGATTTTAAATGCTGACAGCGATTTATCTAGCAGCAGAGATAATAACGGTCTAAGACCTGGGCATGGTAGGTTTCAATGCGCTAACCGCTCCGTATGTGCTTCCTTCCATCGCTCTACTGTGGTTGTAATTAAATGAATTTGACACTGTGTAATGTAATCTGGTGCTCATGTAAAGTATTCAAATGCCCTTGTGCTGTGTCAGTAGGTAGTTATGTGTAGGACCTAGTTTCCATAGGAAAAGCATTTTTTGTTTTGCTAAAAACTTTGGCACTTTTTAAATCTTCCCAAATTTTTCAAAACTCGTTTTCCGCCAACTGCAGCTGCTGTTCGGAAAGTTTTGGGGTGATCCATTAAGTGGGGGATGAAAAAAGGGAGGGGCCGAAAACACATCTTCCCATTGCATTTTTCAACAGGGATTTTAGACATGACTACAGACCAAGCCACTGAACAGAATTACACTAACTTTTGAAGAAAGCTTGATCTTGACCCAGAAATAGTGCTTTTTGTAATTTGGTGTAAATTTGTTCAGTAGTTTTGGAGTTATTAGAGAAAAAAAGATGTATGTAGATCTAGAGATGCAGATTCACCACAGTGGATCAGTGGATCTTCCCGCCAACAGCAATGCCAAGATTGGCTGGCCACAAGCTGAGGGAAGAGTTGTGGCTGCCATTTTTTCAATCAGGATATGGTTCCAGAGGGGGATGAAGTAGAAATAGGATATAAGGGGTCAGGACAGAGGTATCTAGATCACCATGGGACTTATAGAGGGGTCTGTGAGGGACCCACCTGGGGAGGAAATCACAGAAAAAAACATTTAATTTCACATGAGTGACGATCCGTGGATACATTGGGGTGCTTAGTGTGCCCCTATAATGTGAATCCATGACAGATCCACTGATCCAAATCTGAGGCAGACTGCAGACCCAGATCCCGATTTAAAAAAGATATACCCACATACATAGCCACTCACAATCACTCTTATACCCCACACAACCACCCATACACCCACTCACACATCCTTACACCCACTCACATATCCATGCAGTCACTCAAACACCCTCAAATACTCACATACAGTCACTGATACATCCACTCAGAGACCCAGAGAACCACCCACACACCCAATCTCAGACCCACACATCCACTCATAAACCCACTCACATAGCCATGTACAAATCCATACATCCACTCACAGACCCACTCAGCCACTTATAGACCCACTTGCACACCTATATACACTCAAACACCACTACGACATCAATACAGCCACTTCCACACCAACTCATACACACAGCCATCACACAATCACATACTCTCTCACACTCCCACAGAACCACAACTCCATACACACACTCAGACACCCACTTATATATCCATACAGTCACTGAAACACCCTCTCACACACCCATGCAGTCACTGATAAATCCACTCAAAGACCCAGAGAACCACTCACACACCCACTCACACATCCACTTGCACAGCCACATACTTCATGTGGGGGTTGGCCACAGGCTCAGCAGCTAACTCCCCACCATTCACAGCCAAAGACATGGCGTGGAACTGGCTGCATGCTGGGGGTTGACCACAGGGCCTGGCCATGCATGGCCTAAGTCAGTGCACAGCAGCAGTTGGATTAAAGTATGGTTATTAAATACTATTTTATTTTAAAAAACATAGAAATTCACTGAAAAAACAAATGTAACAGGTAGCGTTGTATTTAGGAAATAGCATTGAAAAAATGAGAAAAAAATGAGAAATCCACTGAAAATAACAAAGGTTAAAGGGATGTTATAGTTAGGAAGTAGAATTAAAAAACCCTTAGAAAATCAATTAAAAACCAAAGATTACAGGAAAGTTATAGTTAGATTTAGATTTTATACACACAAAACTATAAAAATTATTCAGTTATAGTTTTAGTTATCTTAAGTAGCTATAGCCCATGCCCTAAGGTAACTATAGCTCCTGCCCTTTCCATACACTGCTGATTAAGCCATATAACACATCGCTCATGACATTTTCTATGACATCAATGGAAACATCACTGCAACATTTGCAGGCAATTTCCGCGACGCGTTTGGCTGAGGGGATGGTGTGCGCTGCAGTCCTTGCTGCACATCACGCTTGAATGGAGGAGTACAACCTCGCAGTGGGGCATTTCCAAAAGGTGCAAATCTTTTTTGAACAATTTTTTGGCAGCCTGCCTGGTCGCGGAAATTGCCTGCCGCAGCAGCGGAGGTCGAGTGCAGGACTACTTGGACTCGCGACTGATGGGGTCCCAACAGCGTGACTGTATTAGCATTAGGAAGTGAAGCGATGCTCAGTACCCACCCACTTGGGTTTTTTAATTAGTGATGGGGAACACTCACGGAGCCCACTGGGGAAAGAAAAGCAAGACCACAAGTACCAGAATGCCCGGAAGCCAGTGGGTGGGACTTTGTTGTAAATAAAAGGGTGGTATCTTGTATCGTTCTGTGATTGGTTTCCTGTTTCGCCAGTGATCAAGGGAGGAATATCCTGAAACGCGTTTGGCAGTGGGGCATTTCCAAAAGGTGCAAATCTTTTTTGAACAATATATATATATATATATATATTCAAACTTGAGCAGAGGATTAGTTGCCGGGATCCATATCCCTTAGTCAGGTGGCGTGTTGCGCTCGGCCAATCCCATCGCCGAGTAATTCAATGTCCAAGAAAAACTGCTTTCAAAAGCAAAAACACGCACTCGGAAAGGTGCAGTAAAAAGGGTTTATTCACGAGGTAACGCTACGCGTTTCAGCACAAGGGTGCCTTGATCACACGTTTAAACTCAGCCTTAATTTAATTTTTTTCGGGCACTAGACCGAGTGAATAATTGTTCGTTTGTAAATATGGCCTCATAACGGTCTGACTCTGCCGCTAGTGACAAGTTAATTCCAATGCCATGCATCTATCTCAGGGGCACTTTCGCTTAGGATGGGCATTACGTAATTCAATTACTGTATTCTTAAAAATTGTTTATGAGTGTACCAGAAGCCCGACGGCTACCAGACCCGATTATGATATGCATTGTAATTGTTGGGTCTAATGTTTTATAGTACTACCCTAATCATGTGACGGACAACATATATTAGAAATGTACTATATGTATTATTGAAGCACTCGCATGCCTCTTGATAGATGGCCTTTAATCTTCTTGAATTTTTCATTTAATTTGCACGTCCGAGGCTCGTGATGCACCCACTCTTTTTAAGATGTCAGCCTAATAATACATTAGGATAGTGGTGTGATTAATTTGGATTTTGTGTAAAAATTACCCTCACAATTTCCTCGACAATTAAGGGAATAAGACGGGATACTCAGATGTATATTTAAGAGGCACAAGTAAACATTAACTACTGCAGGCAATTGTCATATCCTGTAAAATGTTATACAGGCACAATATGGCTCATTTACTATTTTCACAGGTCTCATGAGTATGAGTATATGTCTCGCATTGCAACTTTGGTGCAAGTTTTATTTAACCATTTACATTTCTATGAAGCAATAGATATGAAATGCGAAATGACTAGTTAACAATGGCCGACGCAATTTTTACATTGTATATGTCCTTCTCCTATGTTTACTAAACAGGGTGGTCATTCTTGTTTGTACAAAAGTCGTTCATGATTGGTTATGGTTAAACGTGTGATCAAGGCACCCTTTTGCTGAAACGCGTAGCGTTACCTCGTGAATAAACCCTTTTTGCTGCACCTTTCCGAGTGCGTGTTTTTGCTTTTGAAAGCAGTTTTTCTTGGACATATATATATATATATATATATATATTCACTGAAAAAACCATAGGTTATAGACCATATATAGTTAGGAATTAGCATTTACAAAACCTTGAAAATTCACTGAAAAAACCATAGGTTATAGACCATATATAGTTAGGGATTAGCATTTACAAAACCATAATTTACTCGCACAAAACCATTGAAATTCGCATATATAGTTAGTTGCACTAACTATATATCGCGCACCCGCAATCCACTGCTGATGATGTCACATATTACATCATTCATGACATGGTCAGTGACATCACTGATGACATCACTGATGACATCTCAAACACAAGCCGGTCGACACAAGCACCACGTCATGAGGGTTATTTTCCCTGACGTTCATGAATGCGAGTCCACAATTGCACAATAAACATATTTGCAATTGTTTCCGGAAAGGGTAGTCTGCCAATATTTATCACGACCACGTACAATCTTGCCAGCGGAGTAGTCGGACGTTGCCTACTTTCCACACTAGACACACCCAACAAATTGCATACAATGAATGCTGAAATGTTGACATAATGAAATATAATTTGTTGAATGTATCTTTTTTCATTGAGAATGTTTACCATTAAGTATTTTCTTTATGTCTATTGTGTACTGAAATAGTTGTGGGACTATAAGTATGGCAAAAAACAAAATGGTGGTTACTTGATAAAGGCTTACGCCGAAACGCGTCGTCTTGGGTTAACGAGTGCACAATAAAGGGTTTGTGCAAGGTTTCCTGGTGTGCCGTCTCTGCTTCCTTCTAATTGGTGGGATCCAGTACCTACAGATATATATATATATATATATATATATATATATATATATCAAATGCTCCAAAACACCAGCCGGTTGCACTCGTGAGCGGGTGCACGCCAAAACGGGGGTGTACCCGTTATATTAACACAGCTACAAACAATCCACGAATACTTAATTCGTAAAGAAAGCAGCACACGCAGGGGTAGTTCCACTTAGATTTAATGAGGGAACTTACAGCATACGACGCGTTTCGCCAGAGGGCTTCGTCAAGATATGCAGAGGGTGAAGCGTTTCAATTCATTATAAACAAAAAATCTTACTTCCGCTGTAACAATGGCAAGCAAAGAAGGACTATGTACATGGTAACAAATGGAACCGCCATGTTGGAAAGGTGTATCCTAACACTGTTATGTACAAGTAAACATAATATGTACAAGTGAACGATTGGTATACATGATCAATATACAAATGTACATGAGATTCTGCACCTCTAAAGCATAATAGAGGGTTGCAAGGTTGATCAGGCCCAGAATGGGCGAGGTGAGTCCTTCTAACGTGATAACGCCCGGGATGGGCATAGCAAGTGCACAGGTGTATAGTACAATAAATGGGGTGTTTGCGAAAATAAACTATACTCTGTGATGCAGGGAACCAAAAAGTGCACGTAAATACATATATACATATATACAGTTATACAGTGAGCAGCGAGTGACAGTACTTGGCATGATCAAGCTGCATGGCACGGAATCCTGTAAACACAGAGGACACACCCTCAACATCATGGCCATAATGACAGGCCTAAATATAGCCCTGAATGGGCCTGTGTACTACACCTGTACAAAAGAAATAACCAATGAAAAGGGGGATGTAAGAGCAAAAAATCTAAATATGAATAACAGTCATATAATCCTAAAACCAGAAATACGGATAACAAGTATGGAAAATCAAGGAAAAATTCGCGAATGCAATACAAATGCCAATATAGATCTCCATCATGAATACATGCAGATTATCCCAAATGGACTGAAAGTTCTTCGTGCATATTAAGACCTTTGGGGTGTTTACTCTGCAAGTCAATGATGTATCTTGACTCCAGCCTTCTAAGTTTAAGAAGGCGGTCGCCACCCCTGATGTTCACTGCTACACTATCGAGACAACAATAAGCTAACAGGTCCCTGTTGCTATTATGTTTCTTTTCAAAGTGCCTCGCTACAGGGTAGGTGGCGTCTTTCTTGGCAATGGCACGCATGTGTTCTAAAATTCTCAGTTTGACTGCATTGGTGGTGCTCCCAATGTAGTTTAAGCCACAAGGGCAAGTGAGACAGTAGATGTGGGAGACATGGAAACGTACACTATCGTGGGAGAAAAAGATTACAATAAGAGTGTGGGTGAGTACCACGACATGATATCTAAATGGTACAATAACACCATGCTCAACACAGATGAATATTTATTTCTGCGTTGTCTAAGCCCAGTGATTCCTACGTTTTATTACCTTCCCAAGGTACATAAGGACATGTCCAATCCTCCGGGAAGGCCCATTGTCGCCTCCAACGGCAGTCTCACTGAAAACCTCTCCATTTATGTTGATTCTTTTCTTTCACCCTTGGTTATGTCATTGCCCTCTTACCTTAGAGACACTAAACATTTTTTGACTTTGATGGACAACATTGTATGGAAAGACACTTACTGCATGATGGTATTAGACATCGCCAGTCTATACACATGTATAGCTCATGACGATGGGTTGAGATCTATGGCGAGTTTCTTGGATAAACGTCCTGCGTGTTACTATGAACATAATAAGATGTTGCTTGATTTTATGAATTTCAGCTTGAAAAATAATATTTTTCTTTTCAGCAAGCAGCTGTACAGGCAGATCTCTGGAGTTGCCATGGGAGCTTGCTCCGCTCCTAGTTTCGCTAACCTCTTTGTAGGTTGGTGGGAGGAGCAAGCTCCCTGGAGTACCACCAATCCAGAGTGGCATGACAGAATAATTGGATGGCATCGATATATCGATGATTTGTTTATCATCCTTGAAAGTCCAATAGACACTGCCATGTCGTTCATAGATTTACTCAATATCAATGACAAGAATTTAAAGTTCTCAGGTCATATAAGCAGGACTTCTGTGAACTACCTTGATCTCACAGTATATATTGATGACAAAGGAATGGTGCAAACTAAACTATTCAGGAAAGAGACGGCAGGTAATTCCACCCTCTTCGCCACTAGTAGCCATCCACGCCAATTGGTAGAAAGCATCCCTTACGGAGAACTTCTAAGGCTTAGACGCAATAACTCTAATCAAGAGGATTTTAAGAAGGCAGCGGAGGCTAGTCTTCAAAGATTCAGGATCAGGGGTTATAGTGAAAAGGTGTTAACCAGGGCTCTTGATAGAGCCAACAAGATGCAGAGGAAAACACTGTTAGAACCTAAGCAAACAGGTAAATCCATCAATGGGGCATTTCGCCTCATTACCACCTTTTCCCGTAACGCTGGCCAAGTCAAAAAGATATTAAAAAAGAATTGGAACATCTTAATGTCAGACAACATCATTAAAACTGACTTGCCCAGCAATCCTCTTGTAACGTTTAGGAAGGCCAGATCGCTCAGAGACCAGTTGGTTTCGAGTCACTATTCTGTTCCTGAAAATAAAGCCAAACTACCGGCACTTAAAGGCTTCTACCCTTGTGGCCGGTGCAAGGCCTGTAAATATAGCAAGCGGACGCTTGCTTTTAAAATCCCAGGTCTGCCAGCACCCAAAAAGATTGCCAAATTCCTTACGTGCTCTACAGCATATGTCATCTACTGTCTCACTTGCCCTTGTGGCTTAAACTACATTGGGAGCACCACCAATGCAGTCAAACTGAGAATTTTAGAACACATGCGTGCCATTGCCAAGAAAGACGCCACCTACCCTGTAGCGAGGCACTTTGAAAAGAAACATAATAGCAACAGGGACCTGTTAGCTTATTGTTGTCTCGATAGTGTAGCAGTGAACATCAGGGGTGGCGACCGCCTTCTTAAACTTAGAAGGCTGGAGTCAAGATACATCATTGACTTGCAGAGTAAACACCCCAAAGGTCTTAATATGCACGAAGAACTTTCAGTCCATTTGGGATAATCTGCATGTATTCATGATGGAGATCTATATTGGCATTTGTATTGCATTCGCGAATTTTTCCTTGATTTTCCATACTTGTTATCCGTATTTCTGGTTTTAGGATTATATGACTGTTATTCATATTTAGATTTTTTGCTCTTACATCCCCCTTTTCATTGGTTATTTCTTTTGTACAGGTGTAGTACACAGGCCCATTCAGGGCTATATTTAGGCCTGTCATTATGGCCATGATGTTGAGGGTGTGTCCTCTGTGTTTACAGGATTCCGTGCCATGCAGCTTGATCATGCCAAGTACTGTCACTCGCTGCTCACTGTATAACTGTATATATGTATATATGTATTTACGTGCACTTTTTGGTTCCCTGCATCACAGAGTATAGTTTATTTTCGCAAACACCCCATTTATTGTACTATACACCTGTGCACTTGCTATGCCCATCCCGGGCGTTATCACGTTAGAAGGACTCACCTCGCCCATTCTGGGCCTGATCAACCTTGCAACCCTCTATTATGCTTTAGAGGTGCAGAATCTCATGTACATTTGTATATTGATCATGTATACCAATCGTTCACTTGTACATATTATGTTTACTTGTACATAACAGTGTTAGGATACACCTTTCCAACATGGCGGTTCCATTTGTTACCATGTACATAGTCCTTCTTTGCTTGCCATTGTTACAGCGGAAGTAAGATTTTTTGTTTATAATGAATTGAAACGCTTCACCCTCTGCATATCTTGACGAAGCCCTCTGGCGAAACGCGTCGTATGCTGTAAGTTCCCTCATTAAATCTAAGTGGAACTACCCCTGCGTGTGCTGCTTTCTTTACGAATTAAGTATTCGTGGATTGTTTGTAGCTGTATATATATATATATATATATATATATATATATATATATATATATATATATATACATATATATATATATATCCAGGTTCACTTCCTCCATAAACACCAGGACTCCATGACTGCCATGCAAACCAGGAATAGAGGTCACCCTGTTTAACATGTAGTTTTCACCAAGCACAACACACGCTGTGCCAATGCACTCCTAGTCCAGCCCTTTCAATTACCACTTCAAAGCAATTGCTTGTACTCAAGATAAGTATTTATTCATTTCAACAAACCCAACGCGTTTTGGCGAAACACTCGCCTTGGTCAAGGGTGGTTTTGCAATCCGAAATGAGTATGTTAAATAAAGTTACTATAACACAAACTAATACGCATGTGACTTCCTAAGTGAGAAAATAAACAAAGGACATAGAACACCTACTATGGCAGCCATCTTGTAGTGGTGTGAAAATACAAGCATAATATTGCTAATCATATCGCTTGGAGTAAGGTAAACATATTGCACCCTCCCACACGTATTTGCCGCATTGCGAAGTAGGTTATACCATATATCAAGTAAATTAGACTAATGTGGGTAAGTGCAGCCGCCAGAGATCCCTCAGCATAATAGCACATCTTTGGCAAAATAGGGCACACATCGTATCCCAGATCATTATCAATTGTCAAATATGTAATACATACTGGGCAACCAAAGTTCATATGCATAATCGAGCAAGTGCTAAATGTTGCACACATAGAAACCCAAGTGGGTTACTCAGTAAGCAATACATCAAAAACAGGTATGTGAGTCCGAGAATCAAATAGTACATCCTGCTTCCCCAGTGGGAGGATAGGGCAGCATCAAGAAGATAATCCATGATGCAAATCAGTTAGGGACCAAATCTGGGTTGCTGCTCCTCCGCAAGCCCTAAGCAAAAAAAGAGAGAAAAAGATCGGGCCAATCAATTTTCAGCCAGTCCTCTAGCTCCACCTATTGTATGCCATATGTTCTGTGTTCCAAGATAGTGCCCCTATACACCAGACAGTTTTGAGGATAAAAATACAGTGAAAACAAAATATAATAAGCCTAAACATTACAATTTATAAGAGTATCTAGACTTTGACGGACAATGTTCAAATGGGTTAAAACTGAACAGTAGTGTCCTGCAGACAGAAAGCCAACATCTTGGTCTGTCCCTGTTCTAAGAAGTATGTGGGGAGCACTATTTTCCCAGCCAAATCACGGGTCTTACAACATTTGAGGGCCATTAATAACAAGGGTCAGACCTCACCTGTTGCCCGTCACTTTGAGGAACACCATAGCAGCAATCGCAATCTTCTTAAATTCTTTGTGATAGACAAATTGCCCCCTATGAAAAGAGGAGGGGATGAAATTTGCAAGTTGCGACAGCTAGAAAATAGGTACATCATTGATTTAGACACTTGATCCCTGGTGTCCTCAATTCTGAGGAGGAAATGATATAGCACCTCGGTGAATAACATCTCATGTGAATAAGACTTTCTATTGGCTTTCTGTCTGCAGGACACTACTGTGCAGTTTTAACCCATTTGAACATTGTCCATTGCAGGAGGACAGATCAAGAGGTGGCTCCTTTCCAGAAGGAGCAGCATAAATAGCTGCTCCCTGTGGGTGGTAGCAATGCCGGCTCCCTCTACAGGGAGCCAGCTGGGGCCCCTTACAGATCCCATTGGGTATATGTTGGGTGCCCTGAGTGGGCACCTCGGCACCCAGCTATATTACAATCGAGGCCTACGGGATGGGGTCCCTGGGCCAGAATAGGCACAAGGAGAGAGGCTGCACGGCCCCCTCCCCTACAACTTAATTACTGGCCCTGGAGGATGATGTCCCCAGGACCTTTAAATAAAAAAAGAAGACCCTGGGGGTTGGGTCCCCAGGGCCTAATAAGGCTCAGGAATGAGGGGCCATACATCCCCCTCCTCTTTAAAATATATATGACACTGGGAGATTGGGTTCCTAGGGCCATAATAGTATCGAGGAGGGGGCCACATGGCCCCTTCCCTCCTATTAAAACAGCCCTGGGGATGGGTTCAGCAGGGTCTAAAGAGGCCTAGGGAAAGGGGGGGTCACATGGCCTTTCTTCCCTGTACAATATATATGGCCCTGGGGGAAGGGGCCCCAGGGCCATAATAGGCATGGGGAGGGGGCCACTGGGCCTGCCTCCTCTTTTTAAAAAAATAACCCAATGGGTTGGTGTCTAAGGGCCTAAAGCGGCTCAGGAAGACACTGACACCTCTGCTTTTAATATATATATATATTATATATGGCCTTGGGGGATGGGATACCCAGGGCCTAATGATACATGGGTTACGGGGCTACCGCATACCTAAAGAGACTCAGGAAGGGTTCCCACTCACCCCCTCCCCTATAATAAGTATATATATATATATATATAATGGCCTTGGGAGAGGGTCCCCAGGGCCATAATAGAATCATGAGGGGGCCACATGGCCCCACTCTACAGTACAATAAAATAAACACTTGGCCCCCCATTTAAAATATATATCCCCCTGAGCGATGGGATCCCCATGGTTTAATCAGACTCAGGGCAGGGGCGCCGGGTGGCCCACCCCTTTCAAATCATTAGGCGCTGTGGGATGGGGTCCCAAGGGCATAATGAATCATGAGGTGGGGGTCTAACACAGCTCCCTCCCCTTTATAAAAAGATTGAGGGAGATGGAGTTTCGGGGGCCTAATAAGGCTTGGGGAGGAGGGCCCTCCTGTGGACCCTCCTACCCCTTCAAATATATAGAACTTTAGGAGATGAAGTCCCCAGGGTCTAATAAGGCTTGGGAAGGGGCCCATGTGGCCCCATTCCCTTTTTTTATTGGTATCGCCCCAGGATAAGATGCCTGGGGTCTAATAAGGCTTGGGAGTGGGCTGCATGCTCCCCCTCCTCAAAACGTTTTGGCCTCGAGGATGGGGTCCCCGGGGTCTGAGAAGGCTCAGTGAGGGTGGCCATACAGCCCCCCTCCCTTTTAATACAAAAAGGCCCCAGGGGATGGGCTCCCCGAGGGCCAAATGAGTCTCAGAGAGGGGGGCAGTGAGCCCCCCTCTTCTTTTGAAGAAATATGGCCATGAAGGATTGGGTCTAATGAGGCTCAGGAGGGGTGCCACTTGGCTCTCCTTCTAGTTTGTATTGGGATCGCCCTGAGGGATGAGATAATCTGGGAACTAATAAGGCTCAGGGAGGGGAGCCACACGGGCCTTCCCCTTTTGTCTTGTATTTTGCCTCAGATGTGTTCTCTGGTGCCCGAAGGCCAACTTTATGCTGCAACAGCAAAGGCAATTGCAGCATGGGTTTGGCTGCCTGCTAGGGCTTTGGCTGCAGGTCTGGTCACAGGGCTTGCACAGAGGGGAGTTGGCTTTGCGTATGGTGAAAAAATATTACTTTATGTTAAAAAAAACAAGAAATACACAAACATTTTTTTAGGTGTGATTATAAGATCTGTTTGTGGTACAAAAACACTTAGAAATTCACTAATAGGTTAAAGTTATGTTATATTTAGGTGAATATGTCAGTACCAACATTAACATTTTGAACTTAAAAAAAACACATGATTTCACCAGTAATAGTTAGCAGAGCTACCTATAACTAGTGCCCCTGCCATGCACTGCTTATAACCTCACATATTACATCACTCATGACATTTTCTATGACATTATTTATGACATCACTGATGACATCTCAAATGACATTATTAATGACATCACTGATGCAGAGCATGGTGGGTCGCGAGTTATAGTTAGCTCAGCTTGTCACTAACATATTAACCTAACTATAACATCCCTGCAACCTTTGTTTTTTCAGTGAATATATATATATATATACACTAACATCCCTCAAAGATGCTGCTTAATACATTATTCCAGCACCTGACGCTCCTCCCCCTAATGTGGTCGACACATCCTGTTTGAGTCCATTACCATGCTGGACTTCAACTCCCAGAGGGCACTGTACCGGCACGGCTGGGTCGATGGCGTGGGGAAATGAGGTAGACTGTGGGTCCCGCTGGTTAACAGGTAGGTGATGAAAGGTTCAATGCCTCGGGAAGAAAGAAAGTCAACGGCCGCTGTCCTGAGTCCCCTTATAGCCGCTGCAGCCAGTGCACCAAGGCAAGCTGCTGGGTCAGGGCAGTCAATGCGGACTGGACGCCCCACCGAAGTAGAATACCTCGCTCTCCCCAACGTAAATCCAGGTCCTCTGGCGGTCTTCGAAGAATATCGATCCCTCGATACAGTCTTGTAGCTGCAAGCAGCTGGGTGCCAGTAAATCTCCGAGACTCTTGGTGCAGTGGAGCCTTCCGTACTGTGTCTCTGGCAGGTACAGAATATATAACACAAACATTCCTCAAAGAAGAACGCGGAGGCCAAGCGGATTGCAGGTCAGACAGCTCGTTTATTCCTCAATTCAGCAATGGCGGCGAATGCATTTCGGCATCTGTAGCTTTCTTCAGCGCCCAGCACTGCAGCATGTCCTATTCACAAATGTTCCTTCCTGCTTAATACATTATTCCAGCACCTGACGCTCCTCCCCCTAATGTGGTCGACACATCCTGTTTGAGTCCATTACCATGCTGGACTTCAACTCCCAGAGGGCACTGTACCGGCACGGCTGGGTCGATGGCGTGGGGGAATGAGGTAGACTGTGGGTCCCGCTGGTTAACAGGTAGGTGATGAAAGGTTCAATGCCTCAGGAAGAAAGAAAGTCAACGGCCGCTGTCCTGAGTCCCCTTATAGCCGCTGCAGCCAGTTTACCAAGGTAAGCTGCTGGGTCAGGGCAGTCAATGCGGACTGGACGCCCCACCGAAGTATATATATATATATATACATGTGATCAAGCCACCTCGGTGGTGAAACGCGTAATGGCCGTCTGAAAATAAACGTTGAAGTTTATGCACGCAATCTGGGGTTGTGTCTGCTTGCTGATAGCATTCCTTGGAGGCAGCTTTGGAGCAGCGATCTTGGATATATATATATATGTATATATATGTAAATATATATATATTACCTACTGGCGGTCGCCAGTAGGTATATATTGTTAGGATTTTTTCTCTATGGGATTTTTGAAAAATTCTATGTCTAATAACTTTGGCGTTTGTGGACGGAATTGGCTGACATTTTCAGGAAAATGGAAAATTTTGTTTCTGAGCAGCCCCTGAAAATTTGGGGGGGTTTCGTCAAGGGGGGGGCCGAGAAAAAAGGGGGGTCCCAAAACGCAATTTTCCCATGTTACTTTCCATAGGGCGGTTGGCCTCACTTTTAGCACGAACGGCTGAATGGATTTGCACGAAACTTGGCAAAATTGTAGGGACTGTTAGCCCGATGTGCCTTTACTAGGTCTCAATATATGTGCTCCAGTGGATTTTGATAAATTAACGTTGACGCGTAACGGAACTTTGCGAAGCGAAGCTGATTGGCTCTCCGGTGTCTGTCAACATTCTAAACAGTCCGGAGCGGCCGCCATCTTGTCTCTCAGTAGGATCGAGAGACAAGAGGAGGCCAAAACAAAGGGGGAAATGACCATAAGGGGGCATAATAGATCCTCCCTAACCCCCTAGGTTTGATGTGGAGGCTTTAAAAGGGCCCCGCGGGGCAAAAAAAAAAAAAAAAACGTTTTTTTTGCGTGGGGAGCGCCCAATACGCTTTTGTGCAATGGGCGGTGGTAATCTAAATGATGATGAGGGGGGGGGCAGCGTTCAAAGCACATCAGCGTGCATAAACACAAAAATGTTTTTATCTACCACGTACTTGACTTATCTCTCTGAGATGCATTCCCTTGTGTTTCAGTAATGGTAGTCTGTTCATTACATAGATCGCCCGAGGGCAGTAGTACAGACCGCGCGTAGGAAAGGGTCAAAAGCCAGGGGTATAGGAGTATGTAACAAGCGAGCCATTTAATTGAAAAAACTAAACGTGACAAATGGTTGCAGGATCAGTGAAGGTTGATTTTATAATTGAAAGTATAACAGGATCAGTTACAATGAAATCGTCCATACGCACACCATGGGCGAGTATCATGGGTAACATTATTTCGAAGCTTTATTAATACAATAATCAATAATGAAAAATCGACATCAATAGGGTTGTCCGTATTCCCAGTCGGTACCCTTCCCCGCCCGCCATGTGCACAAAGACTGCATACATCCCCCATAACGTCAAGGCTAAGTAACTAGAACATCATAAGGAGTTGCAAGTCGCTCCCATACTGGCGCCATTTTGGTCGAGGCCCGCAGGTCCAGAGTATAGTTAAATGTCTCTAATAAGTAGCGGCAGGACCAGAATCCCTTTCGGTAGTTCTGGCTTCGTCATTACGAGCACTAGAAAACAAGACATTCTGGGCAATACCACCCTTGACGCAGCCCTTTATTCTACAAGATGGTGTCTTTCAGAAGCCAGGGGTATAGGAGTATGTAACAAGCGAACCATTTAATTGAAAAAACTAAACGTGACAAACGGTTGCAGGATCAGTGAAGGTTGATTTTTTAATTGAAAGTATAACAGGATCAGTTACAATAAAATCGTCCATACGCACACCATGGGCGAGTATCATGGGTAACATTACTTCGAAGCTTAATTAATACAATAATCAATAATGAAAAATCGACATCAATAGGGTTGTCCGTATTCCCAGTCAGTACCCTTCCACGCCCGCCATGTGCACAAAGACCGCATACATCCCCCATAACGTCAAGGCTAAGTAACTAGAACGTCATAAGGAGTTTTAAGTCGCTCCCATACTGGCACCATTTTGGTCGAGGCCAGGCAGGTCCAGAGTATAGTTCAATGTCTCCAATAAGTAGCGGCAGGACCAGAATCCCTTTCGGCAGTTCTGGCTTCGTCATTACGAGCACAAGAAAACAAGACATTCTGGGCAATACCACCCTTGACGCAGCCCTTTATGCTACAAGATGGTGTCTTCCATTCCGAAAATATTGTTGGCAGCATTTTGAAAGGAAAGATAAACGGCCGTTCTCCTAGTGAGTCTCACATTGTTACACTTATGAAGAATGTTGAAGAGTAGTATGTTGAATATCTGAAGCCATCGTTCTACAAACTCTCAACCAGCCTTGGAATGGAAGAGTCACCAAAAGGCAAAAAGTTCCGCCGGACCCCGGGAGCCGGCCGCCTATGTCGGGGGCGATCTCAGGACACACCAGGGCAACAAGACTTGGGGAGGGGGCAGGAGCCAAGCGCTCCCTCCCAGTCCACGCTACCACACCGCCCCTCGGGGGCCTCCGTCAAGTGGTTCAGGGAGGCACCGCAGGCAGCGGTTCTTCAGATCAGTGGCTCTCACCGGCAAGGCTCCCCTCCGTTAGCAGCGATCGTTGGCGCTGTGGTTGCGGCCGGAGGCCCCGCCTAGTCAACGCCCCGGCCTCTCCATGTCGTAGGCCGCAAGAGTGGGCGCAACTCAGCTGGCCGAGTGAGGAATACCGTCCCCCTGCACACATCCAGGGACCAGGCCGCATTGCGAGGGCACCGCAGGACGTGTCTTCAGGTCAAACGGATTGTGGGACAAGGTGCAGAATGGAAGAGTCACCAAAAGGCAAAAAGTTCCGCCGGACCCTGGGAGCCGGCCGCCTATGTCGAGGCGATCTTAGGCCAAACCAGGGCAACAAGACTTGGGGAGGGGGCAGGAGCCAAGCGTCCCCTCCCAGTCTGCGCCACCACACCACCCCTCGGGGGCCTCCGTCAAGCGGCTCAGGGAGGCACCGCAGGCAGCGGTTCTTCAGATCAGTGGCTCTCACCGGCAAGGCTCCCCTCTGTCAGCAGCGATCGTTGGCGCTGTGGTTGCGGCCGAAGGCCCCGCCTAGTCAACGCCCCGGCCTCTCCATGTCGTAGGCCACAAGAGTGGGCGCAACTCAGCTGGCCGAGCGAGACTTGGGGAGGGGGCAGGAGCTAAGCGCCCCCTCCCAGTCCGCGCCACCACACCGCCCCTCGGGGGCCTCCGTCAAGCAGTTTAGGGAGGCACCGCAGGCAGCCATTCTTCAGATCAGTGGCTCTCACCGGCAAGGCTCCCCTCCGTCAGCAGCAATCGTTGGCGCTGTGGTTGCGGCCGGAGGCCCCGCCTAGTCAACGCCCCTGCCTCTCCATGTCGTAGGCCGCAAGAGTGGCCGTAACTCAGCTGGGCGAGCGAGACTTGGGGAGGGGGCAGGAGCCAAGCGCCCCTTCCCAGTCCGCGCCACCACACCGCCCCTCGGGGGCCTCCATCAAGCGGCTCAGGGAGGCACCGCAGGCAGCGATTCTTCAGATCAGTGGCTCTCACCGGCAAGGCTCCCCTCCATCAGCAGCAATCGTTGGCGCTGTGGTTGCGGCAGGAGGCCCCGCCTAGTCAACGCCCCGGCCTCTCCATGTTGTAGGCCGCAAGAGTGGCCGCAACTCAGATGGCCGAGCGAGACTTGGGAAGGGGGCAGGAGCCAAGCGCCCCTTCCCAGTCCGCGCCACCACACCGCCCCTCGGGGGCCTCCGTCAAGCGGCTCAGGGAGGCACCGCAGGCAGCGGTTCTTCAGATCACAACAGAGTCTCATGCTCGATCGATTGAGCTGGCCGAATCAGGCAACAAGAAGGTGTGGGGGGGGCACCTCTTGCTCAACCACCACCTGAGGAGGTGGTACTCTCTTCCTAGGAGGTGGTGGTGGTGGTGGGGATGCACCAGCTGAAGCTACAACACTTGCTATTGCTAAGTGATGAAAAAAGGTCTTCCTCTCACAAAGATGAAAGTCAGAGTGAGGAAACAAGGAGGGGTTTTCATCATTTGGGACTAAAAATAGTTCTCAACCAATAAAAAGTGTTATTTTTAGGTCACATGACCTAGCCTTACATCATTAGGAACCCAAAAGTGAAATGAACCAATGAAAAGGTTTATTAACAAGTCACATGACCTGTTATGCTTACGTTACGCGCTCCGCGCCACGCCCTGGATCGCTTCCGGGAAGCTACGCTTCGCGCCTCGCGCACCGTAGCACTTCCGGGTGCGCTAACGCGGCGCGTCATATGACGCATTACGCGACAACGCGATACGTCGCGGTTACGCGACGCGTCACAATGTTGTTTTCTAACGTGGCAGTTGCGCAAACAGAACGTTTATCGGCCGGGCATATGGAATACATACACATTCATACCATACAATCAGGGCATGTACGCACAGTCACACCATACAATTTTTCACGTTCCCAGTGATGGTCTGCACTCCATGCAATATCTCACAGCGCTTGTCTATGTCTTTCCTTACATGGAGCACGGTGCGGTCCATGTCCACTCCATTCTTCAGTCGGAACTCCGATGTAACCTACAGAGGAGAAAAGAAAGGGGGGGATACAGCTTTCAGAGGATGTCAGCGCGCGCAAACACGAAAAAGCTTCTACTTACCATGTATCAGACTAGCTGCAGGAACGTGTGATACAACAGATCTTGGCTATCCCTTTCGCATTATTTTTCTGTGTAACATATCCTCCTCTTCTTATGATGCCAAAAAATGTTTCATTTTGTTTGTCTCTAAATTCGAGTTCCCTCTTCCTGTATTTGTTTCTCAATTAGTCTTATTTTATGGGACAAAATACCAAACCTTACATTCGGCAGATACCTTAAGCTACGGTCGACCATTTTCTAACAATTCTGGAAAAAGGGCAGGTGTGACGGATACAAATTTCAATCAATCCTAAATTCAGGCAAAGGGTCTGCATTATCTGTCTTCTATTGTTTGGGAATAACAGCCATTATTCTAAAACCTTACCAACCTAGACGATTGTTATGACGCTGATTCCATACTTCCTTTGAAAACTCTTTTTTGCAAAAATGTCAGTATACAAATACGGGCCTACAACCACGTGGGCCGGCCACGGAGCAAACTGGAATCGTATATGATGAGGGGACCTTTACACTGTAGAAAAACGTAACGGGCGGGCCATTAGGTTGCAGGAATTAAGGTGTCTAACAGTTACAATGAAATTAACTAGATATACATTTGCGGGCAAGTACCATGAGTATCGTTAATTCGAACTTTCAATAGTACAGTAATGAATAATACATCAGAACTTAATATCAATAGGGATGTCCAAATGTTCAATCAGTACCCGTCCCCGCCCGCCATGTGCTCCAAAACTGCATACATATCTCGTGATATCAAGGCTGAGCAACCAGTACACATCAAGGAGTTGCGAGTCTCATTTATACCGACGCCATTTTGGGCGAGGCCGGGCAGGTCCAGAATATAGTCAAAATGTCTCCACCAACCAGCAGTCGGAACAGAACCCCTTTCTGCAGTCCAAAAAGTTCCGTTAAATGACAACAGAAGGGACAGGCAACAAGAACCATCAGTCAAAGAGGGGAGGGCAAGTTCTTCTCTACCGGGTCACGTTGGGGCTCCACCAGAACTGATCGAATTGGTAGTCTACAGTGTTTCTGGATGTTCCAGACTGAAGCTGGCGTCAGCATGAGAGCACCCCGTGGCTACGTCGTGGCCATTCCGCGAGCAATCATGGCAGTCGCTCCCCAACGGAAGTCTGCGGGAGTCGGGGGCCCCAGTGACTCTTGTAGAATCTTCAAGGCTGAGGGGACGCTTTTGGGAATGGGGCTCATGCCCTAGCAGTCAAGCGTCCGAGTTCCAGGGTTGCCCAGAGCCATCCTTGCAGGCCAGGCCCAAGTCTGTGGAGCCGAACGCCATTTCCTGAGCTCCGTGGCAGCCGCCTGTCGCTGTACCGCAAGAGTGGGTGCAATTCAGCCGGATGGTGGGTGAGACGCTGTAATAGCAAGAGCAGGCGCAATTCAGCTGGCCGAACGAGGCACTGTGCCGCAGGAGCGGGCGCAACTCAGCTGGCCGAGTGAAGCGCTGGGGTGTAGCTGAGAAACCTCCACCTGGGGAGGTGGGGAGGCTCGTTTGCGCCTCCTCTCCCTTCCAGTGCACCCCACGCCATCTACTGGCGCAGGTATATGTGATGGTTGGACCAGGGCACCGCAGGACGTGTCTTCAGGTCAAACGGATTGTGGGACATGGTCCAGAATGGAAGAGTCACCAAAAGGCAACAAATTCCGCCTGACCCCGGGAGCCGGCCGCCTATGTCGGGGGCGATCTCAGGCCACACCAGGGCAACAAGACTTGGGGAGGGGGCAGGAGCCAAGAGCCCCCTCCGAGTCCGCGCCACCACACCGCCCCTCGGGGGCCTCCGTCAAGCGGCTCAGGGAGGCACCGCAGGCAGCTGTTCTTCAGATCAGTGGCTCTCACCGGCAAGGCTCCCCTCCGTCAGCAGCGATCGTTGGCGCTGTGGTTGCGGCCGGAGGCCCCGCCTAGTCAATGCCCCGGCCTCTCCATCTCGTAGGCCGCAGAGTAGTCGGGGAGAAATCCCGGGAACGGCGGCATGCATTTGGATCGATGTTGCAGCAGGCTGCCATGTATTTAGTTATTTAATAAAACGTTTTACCCTGTTACTTTGCTGGTGTGTTGTATATATTTATAATATTTGCATAGGGTTTGTCGTTATTTTGGGCGGGGTGGGCGGCGGAGCCGAGCTGTCTTGCAGCCATCATGGCGTCGAGCTCAGTTCCTCTCACTAGTTTCATATTTCTCATGAGGGGTTGTTCCTAATGTTTCTATTTTAGCGAGGTCAAAAAGAGATCCCATTAGTGGCCTACTGATTTTGCTTGATTCCTTTTGTTTTTTCTAACGATTTTTCACTACCTGCAAAGACTAAACAGATTATTGCGACTCTGTGCTTGTTTGTAAATAGAGAATGAACCAAAGAGAACCAATTCCAAAACAGTAAATGCTTGGATAACAATCAATCAAATGGAGAGGGAAGCAGGCACGACGGATTACAACGGGGGCAAAGGCCTGCGTTACCTACCCTTCACTATCTGCAAAGAGAGAATACTCCTAAAAGAAAAGAGGGGGGGGCAGCGTTCAAAGCACATCAGCGTGCATAAACACGAAAATGTTTTTACCTACCACGTACTTGACATTTTAAAGCTTTTGATATTTGCTATTAAAAAACCATTGAAATTCACTGAAAAAAACACAGGTTATAGACCATATATAGTCAGGAATTAGCATTTACAAAACCTTGAAAATTCACTGAAAAAACCATGGGTTATAGACCATATTTAGGGGTCGATTAGGATGGCGGACGGACTTGCGTCTGTCCGCCACCCCTGAGTAGGAGGGACCGTCCGCATGGTCAGCGGCGGTCCCTCCATGGCAATTAGGATGTGACCGCCACCCTGGCGGTCACATCCTGTATGTTTTACATTGCGGCGCCGCAATGTAAAAAATGAAAGCAGTGCATTTGCATGCACAAAGCGGCAGGCACCGCGTGGTGCCTGCCGCTTCGTGCACGCAAAGGCAGGGGGGTACCATAGGTACCCCCCATGTGCACCCCCCATGCAACCTTCACCCAGGGGGCCCACAACGGGCCCCCAAAGTGAATGTCCGTATGCTTTTCCACGGCGGAAAAGCCGCCGTGGAAAAGCATTACTTTCCCTACATCCTAATATGGCTGGCGGTGTCTGATAGACACCGCCAGCCATGTTAGTGTATTTCCGCCGTGGTCGCCTTCCGACCACGGCGGAAAAGTGGAGGACAGATTGTGAGACCCACCAGCCATCCTAATTTGGCGGTGGGTCTTTCAGGCCTCCTCGGCGGATTCCCCGCATACTCCGGGCCGGCGGTGGCTTCCGCCGGCCCGGAGTATGCGGGGAATCCGCCATCATAATGACCCCCATAGTTAGGAATTAGCATTTACAAAACCTTATTTTATTCACACAAAACCATTGAAATTCCATATATAGTTAGTTGCACTAAACTATATATCGCGCACCCGCAATCCACTGCTGATGATGTCACATATTACATCATTCATGACATGGTCAGTGACATCACTGATGACATCACTGATGACATCTCAAATGACATCACTGATGACATCACTGATGACATCATCCAGTGACTGTGTGTTTCTGTAAAGTTTAAATATGTTTTACATATTGAAGAATGAGTAGATGTAGAAGTGTCTGGATGAAGGATTTAGTAGGTGCGTGACTGACTGTATGAGTGAGTGATTAAATGTGTCTCACTGAGTGCATGGGTTAGTGACTAAACTATCTTAATTTGTGCATCATTATGTCTGTTGTTCTGTAAACTGCTGCATGTGTTGATCAGTAGCTATATGAGTAACTATATGGGTTATTGATTGATTGTCAAAGTATTTGTATGGGAGACTGAGTGTGTGTGTGGCTGGCTGGGAGATGTGTGACTCTGTGCAGATCAATGTGTTCTTGTATCAATGATTGTATAAGAGAGTAAGTATGTGTTAGTATATGTTTGAAAATGTAAGGTACTCTATGTTTAACTGTATTGATTAGAAAATGGAAGTGTGATTGATTCTTTACAGGACTGACTAGGTGTGTGAGTAACTCCATGGATGAGTGGCAGAGTGTGAGTGTCTGTATAGGTGTATGAGTGCATATGATAGTGTTGTAAAGATGAGTGATTGTATGTATGAATGATTGTATGGGTGAATGAGTGAATCTGTGAGTAGACATAGGAATCAGTGAGTGCGTATGTAGTAACTAGTATTGGTGTGTCAATGGTTTAAAAAATCATATTCTGTATTTTACACTGGATGTAACAGAGGTTATATTAAAGAGTGAGGAGATGCATTGTATTGGCACATGAATGATATCATCAGTGATGTCATCAGTGATGTCATTTGAGATGTTATCAGTGATGTCATTTGAGATGTCATCAGTGATGTCATCAGTGATGTCATTTGAGATGTCATCAGTGATGTCATCAGTGATGTCATTTGAGATGTCATCAGTGATGTCATCAGTGATGTCACTGACCATGTCATGAATGATGTAATATGTGACATCATCAGCAGTGGATTGCGGGTGCGCGATATATAGTTAGTGCAACTAACTATATATGGGATTTCAATGGTTTTGTGTGAGTAAAATAAGTTTTGTAAATGCTAATTCCTAACTATATATGGTCTATAACCCATGGTTTTTTCAGTGAATATATATATATATATATATATTTCTCCAAACCCTTGTAGAAAAACAAGGATTGACGACACCTCGTACTGGCCGCAGGTAGTTTATTGTGTCAGCTGTTTTGGTGCTTTTTGCCTGACCAGCAGGCTTGATCACGGTGATCACGGTGATCAAGCCTGCTGGTCAGGCAAAATGCGTCCGAAACAGCTGACACAATAAACTACCTTTGGGCAGTACGAGGTGTCATCAATCCTTGTTTTACTACAAGGGATCGGAGAAATTTGTGAGGACCTGTCTTTGGTGGTCCAGTGACTACGACACACCCGCTGTTCAGGCAGGCGGCGGCTTCACCAAAGGATCGAGGATTGCTATATATATATATATATATATATTGTTTGCAATGTGCCCTTGTGCATAAGAGTGCCCACAACCTTCCCAGCCTGACAACTTTGACACAACAACCCACTTCTCTGCGCCTCATTAATTTAAATTTGCTGACGGGTTTTAGGGCAACAGCTCCTTCTTCTTAGGCTTAACAAGATCTCCTGACAACTTCACTGCCGCTGTATAAGGTTAACTTTTATTTCCGGTATTTAAACATAATTGTGATACACGCCTCCAGTGGCCATTTGCATAGTGCAGAGCATGATGGGACAAGAAAGTCCTGCAGTGTTGGCATTTCAATCTAATAGTAAGAGTCAAGATTTCTCATTATATATTTTTAAGTTCATTAATACCTTTGTAGGCTGGGGCGCAGAAAAGCAGATTCAATCTGTTTGGGCAAGGTGCTGGTCCAGGTCTGAAAGTTCAACCGTCAGCCTCGGGACTGGTTATTTCTTCCTTAACCGATGGTGCTTCTCCCCGCGGCTGGACTGCCGCGGAAAATCTGTTTTGCAATGTGCCCTTGCACATAGGAGTGCACGCAAAATACCAGACAGGTAACATTAAGAAGGGACACTACATGCCATATAAACAGGACTAAGCCTTCACGTTTGTGGCTGCTATGTTTAAACATGTTTTCTTCCATATATTTCAAAGACATAGCAGCACATTTCTTTGACATAGATGTTTAAATGCATGATTTGTTTAAATGCATGTTTTGTAGTGGGAAAAGTCATTCCTCACATATTAAAAGACTTAGGGGCCCATTATGATCGCGACGGACTTGAGTCTGTCCGCGATCACTAAGTAGGAGGGAACCTCCGCATGGCCTGCGGAGTTCCCTCCTGTGCAATTAGGATGTGACCGCCACCATGACGGTCACATCCTCTATTTTTAACATTGCGGCGGGTGCGGCTTCAATCTGCACCCGCCGCAATGTTAAAAATGCATGCAATGCATTTGTATGCAGAAAGCGGCAGGCACTGTGCGGTGCCTGCTGATTTCTGCATACAAATGCAGGGGGGTACCATAGGTACCCCCCATGTGCACCCCCCAGCCCCCCCTTCACCCAGGGGGCCCGCAACGGGCCCCCGCAGTGAAGGTCCATATGCTTTTCCAAGGCCGAAAACCCGCCGTTGAAAAGCATATTTTTTTGGGCATCCTAATATGGCTGGCAGTGTCTGAGAGACACCTCCACCATATTAGGGCTTTCCCGCCGCGGTTGTAAGCCAACCGCGGCGGAAAAGCTGCGGACTGAAACCAGGACCCACCAGCCATCCTAATGTGGCAGTGGGTCTTTGGTGGGTCCGCTGCGGTTTTTCCGCATCCTCCGGGCCGGCGGTGGCTTCCGCCGGCCCAGAGAATGCAGAAAATCTGCAATCCTAATGTGCCCCTAAGTCACATCTAAAACACCACAAAAGCAAAAACATTCTTAATCAGTGCTTGTCAGAAATATAAAGTGCAAGTGCATAATCCTTCTTTAGATATTAGTAGCAATATATTATTCGGGCTAGTGCCTAGTCATATCGGGTTTGGATTTCAATGAAATAAAGTGCAAGTGCTTTAGTGCAATAGTATACATATCCTCTCCTCTTTCATAATTATTATCTTTCAATAGTTACTTCACTATAGAGTTCAGATACTGAATTAATACAATATTTCATGATTTACAAAAAATAACAATCATTTTTAAAAAATTATTATTTTGAAACTCTTCATTTCATGCATTCATTATACCATAAAATATAAAAATTAAAAGAGGAATCTCAGTTTAAAGTGCGAATGCTTATGTAAACTGGCAAAATTGTACTTATTCTTCAATTGCAAGTGCAAGACCATGTTTCATATATTAACAGCAATATATTATTCTGGCTAGTGCCTATTTGCATCGGGTTTGAATTCCAGAGAAATAAAGTGCTTTAGTGCATTAGTATACATCTCCTCTCCTCTTTCATAATTGTAGTCTTTCAATAGTTTCTTAACTATAGAGTTCAGATACTGAATAAATACAATATTTCATAACTTACAAAAAATAATATTCAATTTAAGAAATTATTTTAAAACTCATCGTTTCATGTATTTATTACACCTTTACATATAAAAGTTTAAAAGAGGAATCTCAGTTTAAAGTGCAAAGGCTTATGTAAACTAGAAAAATTGTGCTTTTTCTTCAACCACAGCAACCTTTTTGTATCCTGTACCCTATAGGCATATCACTACATCCAATATATGTATACTCTATCAAAATCCATTCTAAAGTGAAAATGCATATAAAAGATAAGAAACATTCAAACCCAAGACAATTAATTGACGTCAGTCCTAGCAATTCATTGGTCCCTACTCATTACTGTCTGCAAGATTTACATTAAAAATAACACTATCATGGATTTACACTTGTGCAGGTTTACATCATTACTCTTCATTTCATTTTTAAAGACAGACGTGTCCATATGGTTTATTGCAATTGAACTCAAGAATGAAATATGTTTCTAGTTTCTTGAGCTCCCTTTCCCTGTCCCCTCCTCTCTTTTTTCTCTGGACCTTGGCTAAACAGGTATACTGCAAGCTCGCAGGGTTACTCTGATGATGGATCTCAAAATGTCGTGTAATGAGATACGTCCTGTCTAGATTCATAATGGCACGCCTATGTTGGAGAATTCTTTGAAATACAGGGAGAGATGTACTCCCTTTATACATTTTGGGACCGGAGCACTGTAATAAATAAACAACAAAGTTAGATTTACAAGTTAAGAATCTTCTAATGCTCACAGTCTTAATAAAAAAGGTTTTAAACTCAGTGTGATTCATGCCATGCTGGCAAGCTTTGCACTTTGAGCACTTTTTAAAACCTGGTTTCCGTGCCAACCAATTCGGGGGTCCCCCCTTCCTTTTCTCCTGAAATTCACTCTTCACAATTAAATCTTTCAAGGATTTAGATCTCTTGTAAGTCACATTAAAAGTGGTTATAAATCTAGAAGAATTCTGATCGTTCACATCGTTTTTCTTTTGTTGATGGTTTTTTTTTCTAGATGGTTCGAACAGTATCTTATGTCTTTGTAGACCTCTTGCCTTGAATGATGCACCTTTCAAAACCTCAGGCGCGGCTGTCCTTTTGTCGCGGCCAAGGGCAGCCGCGCTGAAATATCTATGAGCAAAAGGCCGCAGAAGAAACACTGCGTTCAGTCTGCCAGCACGAACAGCCAATGTGAAACTATGCGCGCAGCTCAGACTTTCGCCTTACTTAAAGGTATCACTTGATGGCAATTGACAGAGGGCAGGAGCCCACTCAGGGCGTCATACTTACCTCACTGGGTCAGGACTACAAAGACCAGCTCCGCTGGCGACCCTCATTCAGCCACGCCCACTGAGGCGGTCCTTCCAGCAATAAAAGGCAGGAAATGGAGTCCCAGTGATGAAACTCTTTCCCTCTGTGCACAGTCCCTGATGAAAAGGCGCTGAAGCCTTGAAACGCGTCGGACATCACTATTCAAATCGGAGGTTCGAGTTGCACGCATCTCAAGGCATGAAAACCGGATGGCTGGAAGTTCGTCGTGTGCCCTTTTAAAAGCTCGAGGGCTTTTGCTCATAGATATTTCAGCGCGGCTGCCCTTGGCCGCGACAAAAGGAGCACCACCTTCCCTCTCGCATCTGATGGCTAATGAGGGAGAAGGGGCCGCAGAAGAAACACTGCGTTCAGTCTGCCAGCACGAACTGCCAATGTGAAACTATGCGCGCAGCTCAGACTTTCGCCTTACTTAAAGGTATCACTTGATGGCAATTGACAGAGGGCAGGAGCCCACTCAGGGCGTCATACTTACCTCACTGGGTCAGGACTACAAAGACCAGCTCTGCTGGCGACCCTCATTCAGCCACGCCCACTGAGGCGGTCCTTCCAGCAATAAAAGGCAGGAAATGGAGTCCCAGTGATGAAACTCTTTCCCTCTGTGCACAGTCCCTGATGAAAAGGCGCTGAAGCCTTGAAACGCGTCGGACATCACTATTCAAATCGGAGGTTCGAGTTGCACGCATCTCAAGGCATGAAAACCGGATGGCTGGAAGTTCGTCGTGTGCCCTTTTAAAAGCTCGAGGGCTTTTGCTCATAGATATATATATATATATATATATATATATATATATATATATATATATATATATATATATATATATATATATATATATATATAGGTGAGTGAGTATATAATAGTATCTGTATGAAAAAGTGAATGAATCTGTGTTTAACTGTATAGGTGAGTAAATAGTTGTTTATTGACTTTATAGATGATTGAGTAGGTGTGTGAGTAGCTCAATGAGTGACTGACAGTGTGTGAATGGCTGTATGGGTGTGTGACTGGATATATCAGTGGCTGAATTAGTAAGTGAGCTGGTGTATGAGTGGCTGTATGGGTAACTGTGTGTATGTGTGTGTAGACCGATGAATCAGTGAGTGGGTATATAAGTACTGTTATGGGTGTGTCAATGGGTTTGAGAATGTTAGTGTGGAAGTTGGAGTGGGTGTATGAAAGTTTACATTGGGGTGTGAGTGGGTGCGTCAGAGTCTGTGGATGATGTCATCAGTGTTTTCAATTGAGATTTCATGAGTGATGCCAAGAGTGATGTCACAGACCATGTCATGAGTGATGCAATATGTGAGGTCATAAGCAGTGCATTGCAGGGGCGCAAGTTATAGTTAGCTCAGCTAACTATAACAGCTGAATTTTTCTGGTTTTGTTTGAGTGAAATGTCAGCCTAACTATAACTTCCCGGTAACCATTTGTTTTTTCAGTGAATTTTTATGTTTTTTAAAATTCTATATTTCCTGACTATACTGCCCCTGTAACCTTTGGGTTTTTCTGTGAATTGTTGAGATTTTTTAAATGTTAAATAGTAACTAGAATGTCCCTGCAATCTTTTTTCTGAGGTTTTTCAAATTCCATTTCCCAATTATAATTTCCATGTAACCTATAATTTTAATTGTATTTTTGAGGTTTTTAAATTGCATTTTTTTTTCTAAAATGGCTCTGTAAGGTGTATTTTTATGAGCTTGAATTTTCTTCAGTTGATTAATAAGCGTTGTTTTTATTCTTTACATTTTTTATATTCGCAACCGCGTTGAAATTCCCGTGAATACGTTGTGTAAATGGAAAACAAAAGCAGACATTCAATGACCACCAACACATCCAAAAACAATATGTACAAAAAACTCCATTCTGAACATTGCCCGACACATGTTTTATTATACATACTTCTTTCAAAGCATGTTTATACTCATATTTTTGTACTAACTGTCTTTAAAAACCCTCTTTCGGACCTCTTTTCCGTTTTTGCAGTGATTCGGAATGTCTTGACGATGGCATTAAGTGTGACTGTTGCGTCTTTTCCATAAAGTCTAAAACACATATATCCATCCATATTACAATATCTTACACAGTAGGAGTTCCTTAAAGTATTCTCTAAAGTCAGGTTTGCTAGAGAGTTTCTATAAAAACCATCTCTAAAACCTATTTTATCTTTTCACAGTGACTCTTGAAACAGCAATGATGTTGGTAATTGCAATCCCCCGACATGTGGTGAAAATGGAAAACAAAAGCAAACATTCAAAGACCACCAACACATCCAAAAATAATATTTAAAAAAATCCATTCTGAACATAGCCTTACACATATTACTGTATTCATACTTCTTTCAAAGCATGTTTAAACTTATATTTTTTCTAGAAAATTTCTGTGAAAACCATCTTTCAGACCAATTTTAATTTTCGCCGTTATTCAGGAAGTCACAATGACATCGTTAACCGTAACGCTTGAGCCTTTTCCATAAAGTCTAAAACATATATCTCCACATATATTTCAGTATTTTACACACTATGGATTTCTTACAGTATTCGCTAAAATCATGTTTTTCTAGAGAGTTTCTATTAAAACCAACTCTAAAACCTATGTTATATTTTCAAGGTGAAGCCAGAGATGGCAATGATGCTGGTGATTGCAATCCCTGCGGACACGTCGCGAAAATGAGAAAAAAAGCAGGAATTTAATAGCCACCACCACATTCAAAAATAAAAACTATATAATTAATTCTAGTTATCTCAGTAGATAACTCACTATATAAATAACTCTATAAAAACATTTATCAGAATCTCAATATCTCTATAACAATGCGTATGATATACTGATACATTTTTGTATATTTCCACCAATGTTCACGTCAATGCCAGTTGTCGTGACGTCACTACAACAGTACATGGAGGGGGGCTACAATGGCCGTCATGGTGTTGTTGCATATATCGCGTGCAAATAAATTTTTTTGTTTTGGACCCAACTTGTGTCACAAACACCCCCATTTCTAAACCATAGGGTCAGAGTATCTCCACCCTGGCCCCTTAAGTGGTCTTTCAAAAAAATGTTCAGCCCGGGAACCATTCCCGATAGATAAAATGGCGACCACAACTTCCTGTTCAGGTTGCATCCGCCAATCAGAGCATTCTCATTGGCGCAGGTATTCACAAGTAATCGCAAAGCCACCACAAAATATCCGTGGCCAGAGATCTCACTATAATTTTCAGTTTCAATCTCTCAAAAATCCTTAACAGATGTACAGCAAATAGGCAAAAGTCACTTCCATGAACCAACATCTACCTCTCTGTCAAATTTGGTGCAAGTCCGTTCTGCAGTTCGGAATGTAGGTATTGCTAAAGGTTCCTATGGGAATTAATACTACAAAAGCACCCTTATTTAGAACCCCAAATTCTCGGTCCCCACTACACAGATCACCCACATACTTTCCATGACAACCAGAAGCTACCTTGAAACTTTTTGGGGGAAAATTTCATGAAAATTGGTCAAACAACACCAAAGTTATAGGCAAGTCAAAAACTGCTTTTCCTACGGAAACATAATCCAAACCATAACCGCCTACTGACAACAGTATATGTATATATATATATATATATACATATATTGCTGCTAATATCTAAAAGGTGATTATGCACTTGCACTTTATATTTCTGACAAGCACTGACTGAGAATGATTTTGCTTTTGTGGTATTTTAGATGTGATTTAGTGTTTTAAAATGTGAGGAATGATTTTTCCGGCTATAAATTTTGCACTTTTAACATCTATGTAACCGCATAGTATGTCGAAGGAATGGGCTGCTATGTTTTTTAAATATACTGAAGAAAACATGTTCCAACATGGCAGCCACAAAAGTGAAAGCTTAGTCCTGTTTCTATGGCATGTATTGTCCCCTGTCAATGTTACCTGTCTGGTATTTTAATGCAAAAAATGGTGCTTCAAACATCGTGAACAAGGCAGCAGTGGCTGCTGAAACGCGTAGATGTTAACCTCGTCATAAATAAAAGCACAAGAGTGTCTGAAATTTTACCTGGAGTGCCGGATGATTATTGTTTAACTACGGATAGTCCTATACTCTATATGTAGATGCGTGGCGAAACGTCTCTGAAACGGCACCATCAGCGTTCAGGCAGCACGCCAGAGCAAATTGCTGAAACTGTGAAGAAAAAGGAGACAGGCGTGCCCCCCGTGTTTTCTGCCAGTTGCAACTCCGAGACAACAAGGAGTGAGGAAACCGCAGGTGCGAGCCAGGAACCGAAGGTCGGAGGATCGTGGGACCGGGTGAGTGAGAGCGGAGAAACTCCAGTGTGGCGGAGAAGAGTTGCGGGCAGCAGCGGGAGCTGAGTTGGGACGCGTTTAGAAATCTTGAAGCTTGTTGTGAGCTAGCACGGGCAGGAGAATAACTGATTACGTCCCGAGGGGTAGATTGACACCGGCAGCGAAAATGAGTGACGAGGAGTGTGCAGCAAGGGAATTGGAAGCCCTTAAACTCTTTGAGGAAGTCACACAGCCATTACAAGGGGAAAGGGGGCAGCTGCCCCGAGGGGCAGTAGTGACTTGATTAAACAATTACAGCAATACGAAAAAAGTGAAGAAGAGGGAAATCTCACGCTGGTAGGAAGTCAATATTTACAGGTGGGATGTGTTCCACCAGGATTGAGAGTAATGATTACACCAACCCACGAAAATCCGGATGTAGAAATGCTGAGCGAATGGGCTGAAAACAGTGCAACTAGTTCAATGAACATGATTCGCATTCTATTGAAATATGCGGAAAAAGAACGGTTGGAGGTGGTGGTAAAGATAAAAGAATTAAATAACACCCTGGATAAAAATGAAGACCAAGTCAGAATTAATACATTTAAAAGTGATTTGAAGATCAGGCTAGAAAAATATGAAAAGCGCATCAAGGACAGAAAGGCCACGAAATTCTTAAGGGAATGTATCGACTATGAATCAGGGCGAATATATACATTCGCGAAAAAAATTTGATTAAGAACGGCGAGAGAAAATCTGTAGTAGCCAATTGAACCAACAGAATGCGTCGCAAAGTGAAGCCAGTTCAGATACTGGCTCAGAACAAGAATCTGATGAGTCAAGCAATAAGAGAACCAGGGATGTGAGATTGGCCGTCACCGACGAGTACCGTTTTATGTTACTGGAACAACAGAACGACCATTGCAGGGGCAGAGGACAGGGTTGGGGAAGAGGCCAAGAAAGAGGAGGCAAAGAAGAGGAGGCAAGGGCTACAGGAGGAGCTCAAGGCTGGCAAACAAAAAGAACATTACACTCCAACACGAAGAAGTGAATAGAGAAATAACAGATAATATGACTATCATCAACTTGAGTACTGTGATTTTAACAGAGGATGAAGAGTCGATATTGAAACTGGAATCGTCATTCTGCGATGATAATGATTATAAATATCCAAACAGCAGGATGGACCTTCATCCGAAATCTGAAGTTTTCTAAAATGCACATGAATCAACCGGACAGTGGAGACATCAGCTATGGAACCCTCAAGTGATAGAGCTTTTCTGAGTGTGAGCGATGCACCGGCCTTGGCAGACATGATGTCTTTATTGGATAGCCAAATGGGAAATGAAGTGATAACAGCAACTCAAACAGGATTAGAAAAAGCTGATCATAGCCCATTTAGAGTACCATCGAAATTCTTGCCGCAAACAACAAGGGATAATTTAGACATCTTTGGGGAAAATGTAACTAAAGAACTTAATTAGCTGTATCTTGTGGTCAATCAAAATAAACGAAAAATGGACAGAAAAAGAGCACTTTTTCATCAAACAGTAAAAACATTACAAGATGAGGAAGGAGTATTGATCAAACCCTCGGATAAGGGGGATAATATTGTGTTATGGGGAAGGGAGCAATACAAAAAAGAAGCCCTCAGCCAATTGAGCAATTGTGAATGTTATAGCAAGATCAGTATCGGAGAGTATGAGAAAGCAAAAGAACTATTCTTTATAAGATTGGAAGCATAGAAAAAGGAAGGATTATTAAACTGGGATGAATTAAATTTTATTAAGAAGGAAAAACTGATAATCCCACTCTTTTACATGCTCCCGACGGTGCACAAAAGCATCACTAGTCCACCAGGGAGACCTATTATATCGCCTTGCGATAGCCTCTTCGAAAATGCATCAAGATTTATTGATTATTTTCTTAATTCAATTGTGAAAACACTTCCATTGTACATTAAAGACTCTACTGACTTTTTAAAATGTATTTTTGACATTTGCTGGCATGAAGAAAGTATGATAATGTTGACACTTGATATATCTACACTTTATACCAGTATAAGACATGGAGATGGCCTTAGAGCATCAGAATATTTTTTAAATAGAAGACCAGTACGATTCATTATTCAGAACAAAATGATCTTAGAATGAATAGAATGGTGCCTGACCAAGAATATTTTTCTCTTTGGTGCAGACTACTATTTGCAGGAACAGGGGACTGCGATGGGCACCTGTTTTGACCCAAGTTATGCCAATCTACATCTCGGCAGGTGGGAGGAACAGGTGCTCAGAGGCAGTCCCCTGGAACAATGGGCAGAACATGTCCTGCTGTGGGTCAGATTCATCGATGACGTCTTCGTGCTGTGGCAGGGCACGGAGACGGAGATCAAGTTGTTTATCAAACATTTAAACAACAATTCCCTGAATTTGGAATTTGTGGGGCTTCACAGTAGAACATCCATAGATGTTCTTGATATCTGGTTTAGGCCTTGCAATGGCAAACTAGAAACATCTGTATTTCATAAAGCTACAGTTGGGACCTCAGTTTTCCATGTGGCAAGTGCTCACCCTGCTGTGCTAATAAGGAGTATACCATTTGGGGAATACTATAGAGCAAAGAGAACATGTAGCGAACAGGGTGAGTACAAAAGAGTTGAAAATGAAATGACACAAAGGTTTACACAGAGGGGTTCTCTGCCTGAGGTTTTGAAAGGTGCATCATTCAAGGAAAGAGGTCTAGAAAAACATGAGATATGTTCGAACCATCAAGAACAAAAAAAGTCAACAAAAAAAAATGATGTGAATGATCAGAATTCTTCTAGATTTATAACCACTTTTAATGTGAAACACAAAGAGATCAGGTCAATTTTGAATCGGCACTGGCACTTGGTAAAAAGTGATCCTGTATTAGGCTCTCAAGTTAAGAGGAATCCTGAAATCACTTACAAGAGATCTAAATACTTGAAAGATTTAAATGTGAAGAGTGAATTTAAGGAAAAAAGGAAGGGGGGATACCAGAATTGGTTGGCACAGAAACCAGGTTTTAAAAAGTGCTCGAAATGCAAAGCTTGCCAGCATGGCATGAATCGCACTGAATTTAAAACCTTCTTTAATAAGACTGTGACCATTAGAAGCTTCTTAACCCCTTCTGTGCTGCGTGAATTTTGCTGCGGTGCTCCAGTGGGCCTATGGAACCATGACGGAACGGTTCCGTCATAAGCACAGGCCAACTTACGCTCATGACAGAACCGTTCCGTAATGAGCATGGAAGGGGTTAACTTGTAGATCTAATTTTGTTGTTTATTTATTACAGTGCCCCTGTCCCAAAATTTAAATAGGGAGTACAACTCTCCCTGTATTTCAAAGAATTTTCCAACATAGGCGTGCAATTGTGAATCTAGACAGGACGTACCCCATTGCACGACATTTTGAGATCCATCATCAGAGTAACCCTGTGAGCTTGCAGTATACCTGTATAGCCGAAAAAAAGAGAGGAGGGGACAGAGAAAGGGAGCTCCGGAAATTAGAAACATATTTTATTCTGGAGTTCAATTGTATGGAACCGTATGGACTCAATGTCGATGAAGACTTATATACATGTCTGTCTTGAAAAATGAAAGGAAGAGTAATGATGTAAATCTGCACAAGTGTAAATCCATGATAGTCAAATTCCAAATGTAAATTTTGCAGACAGTAATGAGAAGGGGCCTATGAATTATAAGGACTGACGTTAATTAATTGATTCAGGTTTTTTTAACTTTTTTAAATGCATTTGCACTTTAGAATGAATTGTGATAGAATATACATATTTTGGATATAGGGATATGCTTGTAGCGTAAATGACACAATAAGATTACTGTGGTTGAAGAATAAGTATCATTTTTCCAGTTTACATAAGCATTTGCACTTTAAACTGAGATTCCTCTTTTAATTTTTATATGGTATTGTATAATGAATGCATGAAATTATGAGTTTTTAAATAATAATTTTTTAAATGATTGTTATTTTTTGAAAATCATGAAATATTGTATTAATTCAGTATCTGAACTCTATTGAAAGGCTATAATTACTCATTCAATATTGGTCTGCCAAAGGTATCACATTGGTACGCCATCTTTATAATTCCGACAATGAACTGTTACCCTTTTCTTCTTTGGCTCGGCAATTTTCACTCTCTAATCTGGATTTTTATACCTTTTTGAAAATTAAAGTCGCTCTTGCCAAAGTGCGTCTTGTTCCTGATTCCCCTTTGGTTTCTTTATTATCTATGTGGTCTGGTCACATTGCTTCGCGCATATATACATTTTTGTCCTCAACATCTTCAGACTCATGCACTATTGCGCAGCAAAAATGGGCCCGTCACTTTGGTACGGAGATAACGGACCACGTGTCGTCGGACACCTGGCAATTGATAGGTATGGTCTGTCTGCGCAATAAAATTGCGCCTTCTCTATTCCAATCCAAATTTTTCTCCATTAACCTTCTTCATTGGACTCCTAAGCGGCTTTGTTCTCTTCATTTAAAGGATGATGATTTATGTTGGAGTTGTGGATTGGAGGTCGGTGATAATCCACATATGTTCTTTCATTGTTCACTTCACCAGCCCTTTTGGGATCTTATTCATAAACATCTAATGTTAATCTTTCAAATTAAATTTCCTCTTTCTTTTCCTATGATCTTATTGGGACCCTGGGCTTCCCAGATACCTTTGCCGTTAGATACCTTGGATATGCAATTGTTAGATCTTTCACTGACGGTGGCTGTCAAGGTGATTCTTATGGAGTGGAAGTCTTTTGCTTTCGTTTCTTACCACACGTGGTGGGCATGGGTTTAATTCTTGAGAAGTGCACACACTTCTGTGGATAGGGCTCATCTTACTCCCACTATTTCTTTTAATGTTTGGAGAACTCTAGATACTTATATGGATTTGGCCTCACAGGGGTTGGTCGATCAATATCCCTTTGTGACGTCTGACTGATTGGTGTTTGTAGGGTTTTGCTTTGTTGCGCCACCCAGTGAGATCCTTCCTTTTCTCTTCTTTCTTCTTCCTTCTTTTCTGTCTTCTGTCATCTTTCCTTTTCTTTTTCTCCTTTATCTTTCTGTTTTCTTAATAATGATGCCACCCATGGGTTCCTATGATTCAATAGTGCCACTCTATTTCTTGACTGTCATTTTTGCTTTACACAATTTATTGGCTATTATTGTCATCTCCCGATGGGTACACAGACAAAATATCGATTTTTAAATATCGATATGCAAAAATATCGAAGTTTAAATATCGATATACAAAAATATCGAAGGTAAGTAATATCGACAGTCTAAATATCGATATTGGTATGATATCAGTAATATCGAAGTTGTAAATATCGATGTTAATAATATCGAAATTAATAACTTTGATGTTACTAATATCAATTTTTAAATAAATTTACTGTATATTATATTTATTATGTTTTATTATTTATTTTTAATGTTATTTTATTAAATATTGTCTTTTACTACTGTAGCGGGTTGTGGGTTTATAGGGGAATAGGGTGGGAAGTAAATTAATTATGTTAAATTAATTATTAATTATTAGGAATTATTAATTAATTAATGGAGAATTAATTTTAAATTATTTTTAATTAATTTATTAATTGATAAATATGTTCTGTAGCAGGTTATGGGTTTATAGGGGAATAGGGTGGGAAGTAATTTAATAATAATTAATTAATTGATATATGTTTGTACATATTTTAATTAATAATTAATTGGTAATTAATTTCTATTAATTACTTAATTAATTATTATAATTTTATTCATATTTATAATGATTAATTAGTTGGTAATTAATTATTATTAATTATTTAATTAAATTAATTATAGTAATTTTTATATATAATTTATTGTTATTCTTAATTAATTAATTGTGCAAAATAATATTAATTTTTAAATTAAATTAATTACAGCAAATGTGCTAATATATTTACTTTATTGTTATTGTTAATTAATAATTAATTGGTAATTAAATAATATTAATTAATTTTGGGTACAGGGGTATTTTTAGGGTTCAGGGTCAGTTTTTAGTTCATGGGTACAGGGGTATTTTTAGGGTTCAGGGTCAGTTTTCAGTTCATGGGTAAAGGGGTATTTTTAGGGTTCAGGGTCAGTTTTCAGTTCATGGGTAAAGGGGTATTTTTAGGGTTCAGGGTCATTTTTCAGTTTTTGGGTAAAGGGGTATTTTTAGGGTTCAGGGTCAGTTTTCAGTTCATGGGTACAGGGGTATTTTTAGGGTTCAGGGTCAGTTTTCAGTTCATGGGTAAAGGAGTATTTTTAGGGTTCAGGGTCAGTTTTCAGTTCATGGGTAAAGGGGTATTTTTAGGGTTCAGGGTCAGTTTTCAGTTTTTGGGTAAAGGGGTATTTTTAGGGTTCAGAGGCAGTTTTCAGTTTTTGGGTAAAGGGGTATTTTTAGGGTTCAGGGTCAGTTTTCAGTTTTTGGGTAAAGGGGTATTTTTAGGGTTCAGGGTCAGTTTTCAGTTTTTGGGTAAAGGGGTATTTTTAGGGTTCAGGGTCAGTTTTCAGTTCATGGGTAAAAGGTATTTTTAGCGTTCTGGGTCAGTTTTGGGTTTTTGGGGTACAGTCGTACAGGGTAAAAATTAAATAAATTTAAATTAAATCAATTAAATGAAATTACAAAATATAAAATTACAATAAATTATTAAGTTTTTAATTTATTTTAAATGTATATGTATTAGTTTTAGATTTTTAATTATGTTTTAATATTTTTATTTAATATTTGTAACATTATATGTATTTTATAATTATTTTAACATTATTATTAATACATTTAAAAAAACGATATTTTTAATTTCGATATTTTTGAACTACGATATTATTTTTTCGATATTTTTGTACTTACCTTGTTAGGGATAGGATTCCGATATTTTTGACTTCGATATTTTTGTCCCGATATTTTTGTATGTCGATATTTTTGATTTCGATATTTAGTCAGACATTCCTCCCGATGAACTTGTGGATTTTTCCTTATTCTTCATATTGGTATCATTATGAACTGTACCTAACTGTTTTTATCTTTTTTAAATCTTAATAAAATTATTGAACAAAAAAGACTATAATTATGAAAAAAGGAGAGGATATGTATACTATTGCACTAAAGCACTTGCACTTTATTTCTTTGAAATCCAAACCCGATATGACTAGGCACTAGCCTGAATAATATATTGCTGTTAATATCTAAAACATGATTATGCACTTGCGCTTTATATTTCTGACAAGCACTGACTGAGAATAATTTTGCTTTTGTGGTTTTTTAGATGCGATTTAGTGTTTTAAAATATGAGGAATGATTTTTCCCGCTATAAATTATGCACTGTAAACATCTATGTAACCGCATAGTATGTCGAAGGAATGGGCTGCTATGTTTTGAAATATACAGAAGAAAACATGTTCCAAAATGGCAGCCACAAATGTGAAAGCTTAGTCCTGTTTATATGGCATGCATTGTCCCCTCTCAATGTTACCTCTCTGGTATTTTAAAAATGGTGCTTCAAATATCGTAAACAAGGCAGCAGGGGCTGCTGAAACGCGAAGATGTTAACCTTGTCATAAATAAAATCACAAGAGTGTCTGAAATTGTGCCTGGAGTGCCAGATGATTATTGTTTAACTAAGGATAGTCCTATACCTTATATATATATATATATATATATATATATATATATATATATATATATATATATATATATATATATATATATTACCTACTGGCGGTCGCCAGTAGGTAGTTATAGTTAGGATTTTTTTCAATGTTAAATCTCAAAATTCTATTTGGAATAACTTTGGCGCCGGTTGACGAATCTGCCTCAAAATTTCCTCAAAATGGCCTCGCGGCGTTCCGGTCCTTCCCTGAAAGTTTGGGGGGGGATTCGTCAAGCGGGGGCCGAGATAAAAGGGGGGTCCCAAAACGCGTTTTCCCCATGTTAATTTCCATAGGGCAGTCGATTTCACTTTTAGCCCGAACGGCTGAATGGATTTCCACCAAACTTGGCAAAATTGTAGGGACTGGTAGCCCGATGTGCCTTTGCTATGTCTCAAGATATGTGCTCCAGTGGATTTTGAGTAATTAAGGTTCAAAAAAATATATATATCTATAGCCGCGCTCCGGTACGCGCACCGGTACGCGCACCGGGCGCTTACCGCGACTTGCGCGCAGAAAGCTGATTGGCTCTGGGGTGTCTGTAAACATTCTAAACAGTCCGGAGCGGCCGCCATCTTGTGTCTCGGTAGGATCGAGACACGAGAGGTGGCCAAAACAAAGAGGGAAATGACCATAAGGGGGCAGAGTAGACCCCCCTTGACCCCCTAGGTTTGATGTGGGGGCCATAAAAGGGCCCCGCGGAGCAAAAAAAAAATAAAAAAAAATTTTGATTTTCGCGGGGTGAGCGCCCGGTACGCGCACCGGTACGCGCACCGGTAAGCGTACCGGGGAGCTTACCATGGGGAAAAAGAATGACAGTTTTAAAAGTAGCTGTTTAAAAAAAAAATGTTTTGTTGTTTTTTTTATACATACACATACATATATATAAATGCATATGCATATATATATATATGCATATATGTGTATATGTGTGCGTGTAGAGAGAGGTAGAGAGGTAGAGGTGTAGAGGTAGAGAGGTAAAGAGGTAGCGGTAGAGAGGTAGAGATTAGTAGAGAGAGAAGAAGAGAGAGGTAGAGAGTAGTGAGTGAGTAATAGAGAGTAGAGAGTGAGTAGTAGAGAGTAGTAGAGAGCAGTAGAGAGAGTAGCAGAGAGTGAGTAGTAGAGAGTAGTAGAGCGAATAGTAGAGTGAGTAGTAGAGAGTAGTAAAAGTAATTTACAATCGTTCGGAATATCGGTGTTTGGGCAGATATGATCCAGGGACCCCCAGTATGCAAGGGGAATTAGTCCCCCCTCTACAAATGCGCCAGTGGCCTGCATTGCAGAGAGGTGTAACAAGGGTGTGGCCTCATTACACTTCTCTGCAATGCAGCTCCCTCGCGCATACTGGAGGCTCCTGGTGGACCAGTTGACCCCAGGGACCCCCAGTATGCAAGGGGAATTAGTTCCCCCTCTGCAAACGCGGCAGTGGGCTGCGTTGCAGAGAGGTGTAACAAGGGGCATAGTCTCATTACACCTCTGCAATGCAGCCCCTGTCGCATACTGGAGGTTCCAGGTGGGCTAATTGGCCCCCAGGGGCCCCCAGTATGCAAGGGGAATTAGTTCCCCCTCTTCAAACATGCACGGGGGCTGCGTTGCAGAGAGGTGTAAAAAGGGTTGTGGCTTCATTACACCTCTCTGCAATGCAGTCCCCTGGCGCATACTGGAGATTCCTGGTGGGCTTTCAGGTCTTATATAGTTAGGAATTAGCATTAAAAAAACCTTTGAAATTCACTGAAAAAACCATAGGTTTCACACCAGTTATAGTTAGGAATTAGCATTTAAAAAACCTTTGAAATTCACTGAAAAAACCATAGGTTTCACACCAGTTATAGTTAGGAATTAGCATTTAAAAAACCTATTAAATTCACTGACAAAACCATAGATTTCACACCATTTATAGTTAGCTGGAAATTTTACTGACATAAAACCATTGAAATTCCCACGTTATAGTTAGTTGGACTCACTATAACTTGCGCGCCTGTAATGCACTGCTGATGACGTCACATATTACATCACTCATGACATGGTCAGTGACATCACTCATGACATCACTGATGACACCATCCTTGTGACAGAGTGACAGACCTAATTTCAGTGTAATGTAACGCTTGAAACACATATTCAAAAATAGAAACAAACATTTTCAAAAAAATGGAGATACCCAAACCAGTAACAACAACCAATTCAGTAATTCCACCATCTATATACACATCCACTCATTCACCAACAGTTCTATATAGTCACTCATAATTATACTCACTCATCATATGTAGTGATACACCTATACATCCTGTTACACATCAGCAGTCATCCAAAAGTTACTCACACACATACTCACACATGCAAATAAACTATTGAACATCCATTTATTTGCATATACATTTATACACACACTACCACCTTACTTCTAAGGAAACTTACCCATACTTACTCTCCTAAACAATCACTTATAGAAACACATACTTATTTAAACAGGAACTTCTACAATCTCTCACTGTATATACTATACTCACTTATATACATCAATACTCACATATACTAGATTAAAACATATGTCGTTACTAATGAAGACACTAGTGAGACAGTCATTCACTCACTAACACACACATATACACACTCATCCACCCATACAGTCCTGCACATATGCTGTCTTCAAAACACATACAAACAGTGAGTCAGTCACCAACCCCTGCAGCCACTTATACACAAAGAGAAACACTGATACAAACATTTAAATATTTAAACAATACTCGCTAATATATGTATTCACTAAGATACACGTAATAAGCCAGTTACCCAACCAATTTCTTTTTAAAAAAACATCCATTTACACACGTATTTAAACATTTATTCTTCCATCGACCTTTACAAATACATATATAAAACAAATTTATTTTTCAGAAAGACACACATTCACTGGATGGTGTCATCAGTGATGTCATGAGTGATGTCACTGACCATGTCATGAGTGATGTAATATGTGACGTCATCAGCAGTGCATTACAGGCGCGCAAGTTATAGTGAGTCCAACTAACTATAACGTGGGAATTTCAATGGTTTTATGTCAGTAAAATTTCCAGCTAACTATAAATGGTGTGAAATCTATGGTTTTGTCAGTGAATTTAATAGGTTTTTTAAATGCTAATTCCTAACTATAACTGGTGTGAAACCTATGGTTTTTTCAGTGAATTTCAAAGGTTTTTTAAATGCTAATTCCTAACTATAACTGGTGTGAAACCTATGGTTTTTTCAGTGAATATATATATATATATATATATACATATATTACCTGCTGGCGTTCGCCAGTGGGTAGCAATGGTTAGGACCTAGTTTCCATAGAAAGAGATTTTTTGATTTGCCAATATCTTTGGCGCAAACCTCGTGAACCTTTCAAAATGAATGGTTTCCTCAGGTCAGCTCCTGTCTTGAAAGTTTTGGGGTAATTTGTCAAGTGGGGCTGAGAAAAAAAGGGGGTCCCAAAACATGTTTTCTCTATGGTAATTTCAATAGGAAACTCTAGATAAAGCTATAGCCCGAACTGCTGAACGGAATTACACCAAATTTGGCAAAAAGGTAAGTATTGGTTTAGAAAGTGTTCTTCTTGTATAATGGTGTAAATCAGTTCAGTATTTCCTGAGAAATTAAAAAATAAAATATTGATATCTGTGACTGAGAGGATTCTCGAACCCTCCCGACCACGAGCTTCATTCGATTGGCTGCCAACACTCCAAACCAAGAAAAGTTGGCAGCTATCTTGTGACTCAATAAAACTAGTCACAAGAAAAAAGGGAAGAAAATGGTAAAAAACAAAAGAAAAGGGGGCAGGGTAGAAAAAGCATTTTATGTTTGTTTTTTACGATGGGATTCAAGCACCCAGCGCGATTCCCACCAGGAAAAAAAAAATCGCTGTCCTCCACCTTTATGGGTAGGTAGCCTCACAGGCCCCCCCAAGCCCCGGGAGCTGCCACATCCCAGGGGCTTTGATAAATTATGGATAGGGCCTCGTGGCCCCCCCCAGCCTCTGGGACCACCACCTCTCCAGGTCTTTCTTTAATTATGGGTGGGGGCCAAGCGGGACCCCCTAAGCCCCAGGGACTGCACCTCCCCGGGCTTTTGAAATATTACCTGTGGGGGACTTGAGCCACCTCCACACTGCCCCATGGACCACCACCTCCCCGGGGCACTAATTATTTAAATGTGGGAGTCCATTGCGGACCCCTGGGGACCACTACCTCCCCAGGGCTTTAAATAAGATGGAGGGGGATAGGCGGCCCCCCATCCTGGAGCCCTAGATGGCCATGGGGACCGCCATCCCCAGGGCCTGCTCCAGAAATGTCCCAGGGTGCCCACCCCAGGGACATTGCAGTTTGCAATGACAGGGCTCCCCCTGTGGTCCCTATAGTAAGGCCAGGCCAGGTCTATGGGGCCAATAGG